>NC_046376.1:37542323-37841930 GCF_011125445.2 Fundulus heteroclitus | reverse complement strand
CTCTCTTATTATTGTAAACTTGTAATGTAACTAGTCAGGGACATCCTACAATCAGGCTTAGGCTACTGGAGGACTCAGGGCCAGCTTTTCCACTCTCCTGATTTCTACTGTTCTCCAGTTTGCAGTGCATGCATTGAAATGAAGTCGCATTTCCTGCCACAGTTGTTGCTGCTTCTCTCTCTCCACCAAAGCCAGGCCTGCAAGCTCTACACCATCAGCCATCACTTATCAGTTACCCTCCTTCACTGCCTCGAATTTTAGTCATACTCAAAAACTGCTAGAAAAAAATAAAAAAAATGAATTAATTATTATTTCAAACTGTTTAAATATCCAGTCATATTCACTGAATTAGAACATCTTTTTAGAATGTTTTTTAGTCTGAAAATGACAAGTACCTTTTGAAATTACCCCTTAATGCAGGTACCAAACTTGTTCTTAAACCAATAATTGTAATTTATTTTTAATACTATAATGTACTATTTTAATCTTAAATCTTATTTTTATTAGTTGGGACGGCTGCCAGCACAACACTGCATTGTCCTCGTGACAGAACTCATCATCGCTAGAAAATAAGTCATCTACAGGGGTTGGACAATGAAACTGAAACACCTGGTTTTAGACCACAATCATTTATTAGTATGGTATAGAGCAGAGGTGTCAAATGCGGCAGCCAAATGCATTATCATCATTCAACAATGATTACTGAAAAAGACGTACTTCGTTCCTGCAGTTCCTATACTGTCCACGGTGGCGCTGTGTATTATTCAGAGCAGACAACAAGCAGTACTCTTTGAGTTCCGGGTCAGATGAACTCCTCCGTCTTGTTGCTGCTATTGCTTGCAGGCTGTGCTGGCTGCCGTTTTTCCTAAATTACTGAAGGATATTGTTGAATCAAGTCCATTACCCAGACGAAGGGTTCCATTGGGTGTTTTCCTTGCAACTACGTGATGGTGAGTCGTTTATTTAATGTCGCGGTTTTATATATGGTAGAAAGGCGGTGGCTAGGCTGCACGCCACTGACTATATGCTACACGTATTGGCATCTTAAAAATGGTCTTATAAGCTTAAAAGATCATTCTACTATTGTTGACTTGTCGCCGAATACAAGATATGTTCTCAAAGCGTTAAATAAGCCCTTTGATTTTTCAACTTTTGTCTTTTAAGGATGATTTAATATTGGTTACTTTTCATTAATTTGTCATGACCTATGAAAGTCTGGAGGGATGGCAGTAAATAGCCTAACAGCAGCGCGATCTCTCCGCGATCTCTCCTCCGCTGCAGGTAGAGCTGCATGAAGCTGACACCCCACCCACAGAAATAACTCCGTTAAATAGACGGAATGGTTAGTGCTTCGCTTGTGCAGGTTTGTGCCGTTAAAATTAGCGTTTGTGCTGTTTTGGTTTTGAAGATATTAAAGAATATTTGTTAAGGTCATCCAGAATTCACCATCTCCCCAATTTGCTTCGAATCCGATCAAACTGGGCTACTTTTTTTAGTGCTTCGTTTGTGCAGGTTTGTGCCGTTAAAATTATCGTTTGTGCTGCTTTGGTTTCGGAGATATTATGAATTTTAATTTCAACCGATGACGTCATCCCAGCCCGCCGCTTCAAAATAAAGTGCTACGGTAAATCATATGTTATTGCCGTCACTGGAAAAAACGTAAGTCTTTTTAATATATTTCGACTGATAAATCAGTAACATTACTATGAAGTTGTGTCATCTACCGAGCCTCCCCCCCCCCTACAGCATTCTTTTTTTTTTAACAATATGTTTATTAAGAGTTTTCCAAGTAGTTTAGTACAATGGAACATAAATTAGGAGTCACATATGTCTATATAATAAGAAAAGAAAAAAGGAGAAAAACAAATGGATAAACAAACACAAAACAAAAAAGAAGTACAGGGCGTGTTACTCAAGATAACGACATGTACTGTTGCATCACTGGTACTTTATATCAAAACAGAATTTATCAAGGAAGAGGTGAGTGGCTCATTATGAGTCTCAAAATTGTTCAAGATCTCCATCAAATTGAGCAAGATGCTCCAAGAATGGCTGCCAAATCTTGTAGAATTTTTTAAGACATCCGATATGCCGTCATGGCATATCGGATTTTCTCCATGTGTAATACAGAGACAAGATCTGCTAGCCACGTCTTGAAGAGTGGCACTGCTTCTGACTTCCAAAGCCTTAAAATCAGTCTCTTTGCAATTAACATTCCATACATAATGGTGTGCTGTACAAGAGGGCTGTGAGTCAATAGAGACAGGGAGTAGCCAAACATTGCCACCTCTGGCTCGGGCTTGAGCACACAACCATACATTTCCGAAAACCAATGGAATACTCCACACCAGAAGTCATACAGTTTTGGACATGTCCAAAAGAGGTGGGTTAAGGAACCATCAGCTAACTTACATCGATCACACAAAGGGGAAACAGTAGGGTATATTCTATGTAATTTAGTTTTTGAATAATGAAGTCTGTGCATGACCTTAAACTGAATTAAGTGATGTCTGGCATTAATAGAACAGTGTTGGATTCTACCTAGACTCTCTTCCCAAACAATATCATTAATCTGGAGTCCCAGTTCCTCTTCCCAAGCTTTCTTCAAAGAGTGGGTGGCATAGTTCAGCTGTTCAGAAAATATCTTAACAAAGTCTGAGATCAAGTGTTTAGAATCTGGTGGGCCAAGCAAAAGACTGTAAACCCTGCTTTCCTCAGGGAGGGATTCAAAGTTAGGCAGCTTTTGCCGGACATAGTCTCTAACTTGAAGATATCTAAAGAAGTGTGTTGACGGCAAGGAAAACTTGTCTTTTAGTTGAGTAAATGAGGCAAAATGTTTGTCAATGTACAGATCTTTCAAAACTACTATGCCTTTTAGCCTCCAAATACAAAAAGTTGCATCTGAGAGTGAGGGGGGGAATGCATGGTTATGAGACAGTGGGGCATATACAGATGTGCTAGGCAGCTTGCAGTACCTCTTAATTTGCTGCCATATTTTCAAACAGTTAGGAACTATTCGGTTATTTACTTTAGTCTTTACAGACAGTACAGGTGTTGAGAAAAGTAGAGCTGGAAGTGAACTGCCTTTAACATCTTTCTTTTCAATGGCCACCCACGGAGGGTGGACGTTGAACTTTTCAAGCTGTAGCCTTCACGCCAATAGGCAAGAGCTCTAAGATTTGCTGCCCAATAATAATGCTGAAAGCATGGTAACCCAAATCCCCCCCTTCTCTCTGGGTTTTTTGTAAATGAGCTTTGGAGATTCTATGAGCTTTAAAACCCCAGACAAAAGGCATGACTATTGAGTCTAGTAGTTTAAAAAATAATTTTTTTTAAGAAAATAGGAAGGTTTTGAAAGAGATATAAGAATCTTGCCAATGAGACCATCTTGATAGCATTTATACGACCCATCATAGAAAGCGGGAGCGTACGCCACTTGCCAATATCTTCTTTTAATCTTTCTACTTTTTCATGAAAATTCAGTTTAAATATGAATTTAGGATCTTTTGGTAGGGTTACTCCAAGATACTTCAACTTGTCTGTAACTTTAAATGGGAGTTTATGCAGAAATTCCGCTTTATGGTTATCTCCATGAGGCAGAAATTCACTTTTTTGCCAGTTAATTGTGTACCCAGAAACCTCACCAAATGACTTTATAAGGTCTAACAAAATGGGGATAGACTGCTCAGGCTGTGACATAAAGATTGCCACATCATCTGCATATAAAGATAGATGGTGTTCCACATCACCTAGACCAATAGGTTTGAGAAAGCTGTGTTGCCTGATACCAATAGCAAGAGGTTCAATACCAACTAGAATCGTTCAACTTCTGAAGAAGTTGAAGAAGGCGCCCGCCTGGTGGTGGGCATGACCGTCAAAGGCAAAGCTTCCGAGTTCCTTGGTCGTAGTCTCTCATCGCTTGGGGATTTTAAATCAAACCTTCTGAGTGAAAAGGATTTGTCTTAATCAACACCTGCCGACCGGGAAAACTCTGCGTCTGCAGAGCTGCAAACTGCGTATTTCGATCTGAGACGCAGCTAATGAGCTAATTGGCGACAGCCGACAGTCAACGTTTCCCATTCATTTGCTACGGTAGTCCTAAACCACTACTGACATAATACACTTTTTGGCCACAAGCGTCATTTTGGGGGCGTCGTTTCCACGTCTTCTCTTAGAGCCGTTTTTAATAGAAAGAAGAAAAGGCAAAAACGGTCCAAACAAAAGGTTGAAACGTTTACATTTGTAACCTCTGCCTTACATAAACACTAGCATTAAATCTTAATAAATAAAAGTATAGACAATTATTTCAGTAACTCAATTCAGTAAGTGAAATACAATATATAAAGGGGTTGGACAATGAAACTGAAACACCTCTCATTTTAGTGTGGGAGGTTTCATGGCTAAATTGGACCAGCCTGGTGGCCAATCATCATTAATTGCACATTGAACTAATAAGAGCAGAGTGTGAAGGTCCAATTAGCAGGGTAAGAGCATAGTTTTGCTCAAAATATTGCAATGCACACAACATTATGGGCGACATGGGTGAGTTCAAAGGAGGACAAATTGTTGGTGCACATCTTGCTGGATGTGTCAAAACTTTCTTCAATTGAATAAAAACAAAACTGAAGTAATAATATTTGGACCAATAGAGGAGAAATCAAAAGTTAGCTCACAGCTTCAGTCGCTTCAGCTAGAAACCACTGATCAGGCCCGAAATCTGGTTGTAGTGATGGACTCAGACCTGAACCTCCAAAAGCATTTACAGACAGTGACAAGGTCGGCTTTCTATCACCTGAAGAATATTTCCAGGATTAAAGGACTGATGTCTCAGCAGGATCTGGAAAAACTAATCCATGCGTTTATATTTAGTAGAATAGATTACTGCAACGGTGTTTTCACAGGTCTGCCTAAAAAGTGGATCAGACAGCTGCAGCTGATCCAGAACGCTACTGCCCGCGTCCTCACCAAGACTAAGAAAGTAGAGCACATAACCCCAGTTCTAAAGTCCTTACACTGGCTCCCTGTATCTCAGACAATAGACTGTAAAATACTTCTGTTAGTTTATAAATCCCTAAATGGCTTAGCACCTAAATACATTACAGACTTGTTATCAGTGTATCAACCTTCCAGACCACTCAGGTCTTCTGGCTCCAGCCTACTCTGCATACCTAGAACCAGAACTATACAAGGAGAAGCACCATTTAGTTCCTATGCTCCACTTATCTGGAACAAACTTCCAGAAAACTGTAAAAGTGCGGAAAGCCTGAGTTCTTTTAAATCAAGATTAAAAACACATTTGTTTAAAATTGCCTTTGACTGTTCTAGTTAAACTGTTTTACTGTTTTTAATGTTCTTCTTTGTTTCTACATTCTATCTGTACTTGCTTTTATTCTATTTTCTATCTACATTTTATTCCTACTTGCGTTTATTTTGCTATATTTTAATCATGTAAAGCACTTTGTATTGTCTATGTACTGAATTGTGCTATATAAATAAATTTCCCTTGCCTTGCATCTGTGACCAAGACAGCAAGTGTTTGTGATGTATCAAGAGCCAGGGTGTCCAGGGTAATGTCAGCATATCACCAAGAAGGATGAACCACATCCAACAGGATTAACTGTGGACGCACGAGGAAGCTGTCTGAAAGGGATGTTCGGGTGCTAACCCGGATTGTATCCAAAAAAACAAAAAACCACATAACTCTACTTATAACTAACTTTCTTAAATATAAACTAAAGTTCACCAATCAGTTCTAAAACATCTTTAGATGAACTCTTGTTGAGCCCTGGAGTATGGAGGACCAAGTCTTCCATATTTAAAAATAAATACAGAAATAAATAAATGCTCAATAACTTAATATGCATACAATTATGTGCCACCAAAAATACAATGCACAAATAAATGCAGATAGAAAATGAATTATACAGTGAGACAAAATGTATATATTTCCTTTAATTAGCCACTTTATTTATTAATTACTTATTTTTTAAGTATTTATTTATGTGCATGTTATAATATTTTTGTCTGTTTTATTCTTTCTTTGTATTTTTTTGCCCTATTTATTTCTCAGATGCTATTTATTTCTGTTTGTCCTTTTTACATTTCTGTTTCTCGTTTTTACATTTCTATCTGTCCTTTTTACATTTCTATCTGTCCTTTTTACATTTCTGTTTCTCGTTTTTACATTTCTGTTTGTCCTTTTTACATTTCTGTTTCTTGTTTTTACATTTCTGTTTCTCGTTTTTACATTTCTATCTGTCCTTTTTACATTTCTGTTTGCCATTTTTACATTTCTGTCTCTCCTTTTTACATTTCTGCCTGTCCTTTTTACATTTCTGTCTCTCCTTTTTACATTTCTGCCAGTCTTTTTTACATTTCTGTATGCATTTCTGCCTCATTATGCAAATGAGGAGGGCTGTGTCTTAAGGGCTCAACTTCTTCCCATTGGTTGGTTAGCATTTTACTGCGTCGGTCAAATCTACATGGCTTTTCCCCGACATGAAGCATTGTTTAATAATAACTCAGCAGGCAGACGTTCAGTGTCCGACCTCTTACGGGAAGCTGCTAATAGACTGGAAGAATTAGAACGCTGTACATTTGGGATCTGAAATGTTTTTCGGTGGTTTCAGATTCGGCTTTCCAGATCAATAACTGATCGGCGGATGATTTATTCTACAAAACAGACACCTCTCCGCAACCACCGCAAGGCAGACACTGAGCTACAACCGTAGTTTCCTCAAAACGAGTCCGTGGGCCAGAATCTGTGGGACGTCTCCTTAAGAAATTTCGTATGAACTGTCAGACGGCAACTTTCTTGCACTTAGATAGGTTGCTACACATAGCAGTGATCTCAAAACACCAATAATCCCACGTTTTCACTTGCACATAATAAGTTATTGCTGATAAAAAATCTAAACTGTTGCGCTCCGGGCCGAGAGGTCACGTGATTCGATTTTTGCTGCTCAGCCAATCAGATCGCTGTATTGTCAGCTGAGTGCGTTCAATGTGTAAGGTGTTGTAAACATTTGTTTCCAGACAAAGAAAGCCCAATAATAGTATTTTCTGGCGCCAGTTGGCAAAGATCTTGATGGCAAGGAAAAAGAAATAGCCCAGACCATCCATCATCCATTTTCTAACACGTTTATCCCTGCTGGGTTCGGACCGGTGCCGATCTCCAGCTGTCAATGGGCGAGAGGCGGGGTAGACCCTGGACAGGTCGGCAGTCCATCACAGGGCAGAAATAGCCAAGACTTTTGCTCATTTTGCTGTGATATCACCAAGACCTGCTGCGCTAGGATAGCACAGCCAAACGACTTATCCCCGCCAGAATTTGGATTCCCTGCATCAGGAGAGTGTTTGAAATCAATTAAACTTTTAACCTCCAGCTTTGCGAAGTCTAAATATCACATTCTAATAAAATGAAATTTATTTTTTTTAATTCCTAATACATTGTTCTGTTTTTAAAATCGACATATCTCGTTGTTGATAAACAAAGAGCAAAAGGCTGGGGTGTTAAATGTGCACGGTGTCGTGCCAAACTAGGTATCCCCGCCAGGATTTGTATCCCCTGCGTCGGGAGCGCGCATTCAGCTTGCTGAACGCAGTAAACTCCGCCTCATTTCCAGACAATTCGGCATGAAAATCAAGATGTTTTATTTCTCTTAGCGAAATATAGGAATAGTGCCGTTACATTATCGTTCAGTTAATGGGTTAAAATTGAAAAAGTAACACTTGTTAGTACGATCGTAAGGGATTGCTATGTCGGTTAAAACTAGACTGATCACTCAGTATAACACGTTCTGATAAAGTAAACGGCTCTGTGGTTATCTCCAGATGTGTCACGAAAGTATTAGCTTTATGTCATTAGATTGTTGCATGTCTGTCTGCTGAAACTAAAAACCCACCTTTTGTGCCAAAACTCAAGAATGTGGGCTACTAGTAGTCCATTTTGGAAGGGGATACATATTGTGGCAGGCTGGACCCGATATTTTTTGTATCCCCTTGTAACTTCTTAATTTAAAGAGCTAACAGCTTCAAATTTTCTACAGTTGTTTGTGATTATAAGAGGTGTTTATGTGCCAAGACTCAAGAATGTGAGCTACTGTTAGTCCATTATGGAAAGGGATACATATTCTGGCAGGCTGACCCCGATATTTTTTGTATCCCCTTGTAACTTCTTCATTAAAAGAGCTAACAGCTTCAATATTTCAGCAGGTGCTTGTTGTTATAAGAGGTGTTTATATGCCAAAAATCTAGAATGTGGGATACTGCTAATCCATTTTGGAAGGGGATACATATATGCTCAGCATGATAGTCTGTTTCCAGCATACATTTCTTGGCTGACTTTGTGCAAGATGAGGACAGTATTACTTACAAATCCAAAGATTGGGGCTTGCTCTGATGGTGCACGGATAGATATATATATATATATATATATATATATATATATATATATATATATATATATATATATATATATATATATATAACCCCTTTCCTGTCAGCCTACTTTGAAAAAATTAGCCAATAGAACCTCAAAATCCCAGTAAAAATGCAAGGATCAATTCTCACAACCTAAGGATAGCAGTTTAACTTATGAATATGAAGCTTCATGCATGCTCAGTATGAGGGATTGCTGCAAAGCCATCAACAATGCAGACGACTGTCCACTGTGGCTCTACGCTCTTTCAGGAGGAGTGAATGCTGCTTGGAGAGACTTGATGCAACCTGCTGGGTTTCCTTAGAGAGGAAAACTTTCAGACCAACCTGTCTGGTCAGCACATATAACAATTGGCTGCAGTGTTTGAAATCAATAAAACTTTTAATGTGAAGTCCAAATATTTTTTAAACATCCTATTCTAATAAAATTGTAATATATTTTTAAACCACTACTGACATAATACACTTTTTGTATTATGTTATTACAATATATTAAAATATATATAAAATATATTACAATATTATATATTCTAATATATTTTGAAACTCCTCATATACTGTTCTTTTTTTTAAAGCGACACATCTTGTTTTCTTAATATGGTTCTTGGCTGAATTAAAATATCATTAGATCTGATCATTTTGGCAGTAACTTTATTCTGTGTTCATTTGATCACACTTGGAATCAGCTTTATATAATCCATTCATGCGGGTCTATCCACACAAAAAAAACTAACAAGTAGACAGCTGTGATGGACTCAGGAAGGTGGGTTTTTAGTTTCAGCAGACAGACATGCAACAATCTAATGACATAATACTTTCGTGACACATCTGGAGATGACCACAGAGCCATTTACTTTATCAGAACGTGTTATACTGAGTGATCAGTCTAGTTTTAACCGACATAGCAATCCCTTACGATCGTACTAACAAGTGTTACGTTTTCAATTTTAACCCATTAACTGAACGATAATGTAACGGCACTATTCCTATATTTCGCTAAGAGAAATAAAACATCTTGATTTTCACGCCGAATTGTCTGGAAATGAGGCGGAGTTTACTGCGTTCAGCAAGCTGAATGCGCGCTCCCGACGCAGGGGATACAAATCCTGGCGGGGATACCTAGTTTGGCACGACAACGGCCGCCAGCTTACCTCAAGTTCTTTCTGTAAAACTGGCAGACCGTAGTAGTCATGTTTCCTCAGCCATGTCTTTCTCCAAATACGTCGTCGCCTTTTCTTTTTAGGGCTTTCTGCACACAAAATTGCACATATTGCCAAAGCAGCGCGTTTCTCTCCGGTAATGTTTACAGTAGCCATCGACACTTCCGTCTTCTTCTTCTTCTTCTTCTTCGTGTGGGAGGAGTGTGAGTGAAGGAGCGGAAGAGAGAGCGAGTGAAAAAACTCTGTTTTGAGTGGTTTTTCTTACTTTTTTCTGTCCTTTTTCACTGGGTGAGTGTATATATTGTGTATATAGTTGTTTTATTTTGGTTGTTAGGGTTTTTTGGTGGGGTTTGTAGGGTTTGGTGGCCGTCGGGTTTTGCCCGGCGGCAGGTCGGCGTCTTGAACGCCATGGTGGCGGGTGGTGGTTCTGGCGTCTTCTCCGCGCTGACACGGAGGAACGGCATCAAGGTGGGTGCCGGGTCTCCGTGCAGCGTGGAGGACGTTTGTTTGGCAGTGGGTGAGGTTATTGGACATGGATCCATCAAGTCCGCGGCTCGAATGAACGGAGCCGCTGTATTGTTTGTTGAGCGGGTTGAGCAGGCGAACCTGTTGGTCGAGTCGGGCATTTCTGTGAACGGCTCGTTCCTTCAGGTGTCGCCGCTCACGCAGCCCGCTACCAGGGTGATTTTATCGAATGTCCCTCCGTTCATTAGTGACGAGTTTCTCGTTAAAGAGCTCTCTCGTCACGGAAAGGTGGTTTCCCCCGTTAAAAAGATTCTGTCGGGGTGTAAATCACCTTTGCTGAAGCATGTTGTCTCCCACCGGAGACAACTCTTCATGATCCTCAACAACCGTGACGAGGAGCTAAACCTGCGTTTCCGGGTGAGAGTGGACGAATTTGACTACGTCTTGTTCGCCACCTCATCCGGCATGAAGTGCTTCGGCTGTGGACAGGAGGGACATTTGATAAAATCGTGCCCAAACAGAGCCGGGGCGGCTCCGTCGAGCTCCGCGGAGCAGCAGCCTGCGGCAGCCGGGGAGCAGGTGGGTGTGTCCGGCGAGGCTGGAGCTCCTGCCGCGGTGGAGGAGTCTGGCGCTGCGGGGAACTCCAGCGTAACCACGGAGGAAGCCGTGGCGTTGGCTTCGGTCGTTGGAGACCAGCAGGAGAGTTTAGTGGAGGAGAAAAACGTGGATGAAACATCTGATCCACAAAGGAGTGATTGTGTGGTGAGTGAGGGCAGCACGGTGGTGTGTGGTGGTGGGGAAACTTGTGTGACTGGTGAGGAAGTGGAGAATCGGGGTGAGATGGAGCAGGATGGCGTGTGTGAAGAGCAGGAGGGTGTGACTGGTGTGTGTGGAGAGCAGGGAGGGAAAGGTGAGGTGGTGGTAGGTGGAGGGGAGGTGAGTGTGGAGGAGCATGTGGTGGCTCCTGTGGAGGAGTCTGTGGGGGAGCCTGTGGTAGCTCCTGTGGAGGAGAAAGGCGAGGGAGAGCAGGTGATGGAGCAGGAGGCGCCTATGAATTTAAAAAGGCGCAGTAAGAGAAAAAATGTGATGACTGCTGTTCAGAGCAGTAAACAGGTCAGCAAGCTGGCCACAGAGAGAAAAGATGTGTCAGACAGCAGCGACAGTGAGGGTGAGCTGTCTGACAGCAGTGAGGTGTCTCTGTCACAGGGTAGCAGTGCAGAGGCACGTTATCCTGTTGAATCTTTTAATCATTTTCTCCAAGAAACAAAAGGATTAAGAGGGATAAAAGTAGAAAAATATTTTCCCAATTTAAAAATATTTTATTTCTCTGCGAGATATTATATTAGAAGAAAAGAAGAGTCTGGGTTTTCTGATCAGGAGGTTTTTAGACTGAAGAAAATTATGGGAAAAGTGAGAAAACAATTTTGAATAGAATGATGAGCACTAACTTATTATTTTTATTGTGCGTATTTTATTGTGGTGTTGTTTTTAGCCTTTTACCCAACATGGATAATTTTAAAATAGCTTCTTTAAATGTTAATGGAGCTAGGGAGGCTGTTAAACGCACCATGATTTATGAAATAGCAAAACAGAAAAGAATTAGTGTTTTATTTTTACAAGAGACGCACAGTGATCTTAACAATGAAGCAGACTGGCGCAAGGAATGGAAGGGAGAAGCTTTTTTTAGCCACGGCACCTCCCAGAGTTCTGGGGTGGGCCTCCTCTTTTCCTCAGCTTTCACCCCAAACTCTTTTAATGTAGAAAGTATCGTCCAGGGAAGGTGTCTTTTAGTAAAAGCTCAGTTTGATCATTTTAACGTAGTTTTTATCAATATTTATGCTCCTAACGTCGGTGCAGAGAGGAAGCGTTTTTTAGAGAAAATTGGGGAGAGGTTGGGAGATTGCGGGTTTGATGATTATGTTTTTTTAGGTGGGGATTTTAATTGTACAGAAAACAAATTGTTAGACCGGAATCATAAAGAGCCTCACCAAGCTTCCCAGCAAGCCATGCAGAAGCTTGTCTCGTCTCACGGCCTGGTGGACGTGTGGAGGAGGATGCACACAGGCTCCAGACAGTACACTTGGTCCCACAATAAAGAAAACCGCCTCTCGTTAGCACGTATTGACCGTTTTTATTGTTTTAAATATCATTTTAATGTGTTTAAAGCATGTCAGATTTTACCAGTAGCTTTTACAGACCACTCTTTGCTTTTAGGGAATGTTTTTATAACAAACATTTTACCTAAAAGCGCCTACTGGCATTTTAATCTGGCTTTAACTCATGATCGTAGTTTTAGAGAAGCTTTAAGTTATTTTTGGACTGTTTTTAGACAAAGAAAGGGTGATTTTACTTGTCTAAGGCAGTGGTGGGACCATGGAAAAGTTCAAATAAAACAACTTTGTCAACAGCATACTCTTAATGTCACTCGTGACGTCACCAGATCTATCAGAGATCTGGAGATGAATATAGTGGAACTAGAACATTTAAGTGAGTCCACAGGAAATCGAGAGCATATTGAAGCTCTCAAATCCAAAAGGCTAGTTTTAGCCAACCTGCTGGAGTCTAAAGTCCAAGGCGTGTTGGTCAGGTCCCGGGTTCAGAACATCACAGAGATGGATGCTCCCTCTAGCTTCTTCTTCAGCTTGGAGAGGAAACGCGGGCAGAGGAAGGTGATCCATTCTCTACTATCTGACACAGGGCAGCAGGTAAGTGAACCGGGCCAGATCAGGAGGAGGGCTGTTGAGTTTTACTCCTCTCTGTTTGAGAGTGAGTATAAGGAGAATGAGGAGCTGTTTGGGGAGTTCTGTGGTGGGCTGCCCCAGGTCTCTGAGGAGACCAATGTACAACTGGAGCGCCCCCTGGGGGTACAAGAGCTCCATACAGCCCTCCTGAATATGCAGGGCCAGAAGGCCCCAGGCATCGATGGTCTTACAGTAGAGTTTTTCAAAGCCTACTGGGACATCCTGGCGGAAGACCTACTGGAGGTCTATAATGAGAGTTTGGCCGCTGGTTCACTCCCGCTTTCGTGCCGCAGGGCAGTCATCACCCTCCTGCCCAAGAAAGGGAACCTGCAGGACATTAAGAACTGGCGCCCTGTGTCTCTCCTCTGCACCGACTACAAGATCCTCTCCAAAGCCTTGGCAACGCGGCTGAGAGAAGCTATGGAGCAGGTCATCCACCGGGACCAGACCTACTGCGTCCCCGGCAGGTCCATGGTAGATAACGTCTACCTAATTCGGGATGTTTTGGAGGTCTCCGGTTCATTGGGTTTAAGAACGGGCTTGATCGCATTAGATCAAGAAAAGGCGTTTGATCGCGTCGAACACGGCTTCCTGTGGAAAACTATGGAGAGGTTTGGGTTCGCCGCTGGTCTGATCGCCAACATCCAGGTGATGTACAGTGGCATTGAGAGTATGCTAAAGATTAACGGTGGTCTGTGTGCTCCTTTTAGGGTGCGTAGAGGTGTTCGCCAAGGCTGCGCCATGTCCGGGATGCTCTACGCGCTCTCCCTGGAACCCCTGCTTCAAAAGATACGTTCTACTGTTCATGGTTTGGTTTTACCTGGTTTTAATAGTAGAGTGGTTTTATCTGCCTATGCTGATGACGTTGTTGTTTTTACTAAAAACCAGCAAGATGTCGACGTACTGAACGAGATAACAACTAAGTTCTCTGTTTTATCTTCTGCGAGGGTGAACTGGGGAAAAAGTGAAGCCCTGGCAGTGGGCGAATGGCGTGAAGGGCTCCCGGTTCTCCCTCAGGGACTTTTATGGAAAAAAGATGGTTTTAAATATCTCGGTCTGTTTTTAGGCAATGAAAACATTGAAAAAAAGAACTGGGAAAACATGGAACAGAAAATAGAATGTAAATTAGAAAAGTGGAGATGGCTACACTCCCACATGTCATACAGGGGAAGGGTTTTGGTTTTAAATAACCTTGTAGCATCTCAGCTGTGGCACAAACTTTCCTGTTTAGACCCACCGTCTGGTTTGTTGGCCAACATACAAGCAAAAATGGTCAACTTTTTTTGGAACGGGTTTCATTGGGTGCCACAGTCTGTGTTGTTTTTACCCAGAGAAGAGGGGGGCCAGGGCCTTGTCCACTTAGCCGGGAGAACAGTGGCTTTTAGATTACGTTTTGTACAGAAATACCTGGCAGGGCCCTCTGACTTAGTGTGGAGGGACGTGGCCAGCTGCATTTTTAGAGGTGTAAATAACCTGGGGCTGGATGCGGCTCTGTTTTTAACTGATTTAAATCTTTTAAAGTTAAGGGGATTACCGAGGTTTTATCAGGGTGTTTTTAAATCATGTACCCTGTTCAATTTAAAGCCATCCCAAACGACTAACTCTCTGCACTGGCTTTTACAGGAGCCTTTAATCTGTGGGTCCAGGCTGGACGTGTGTGACGGCGCTGGACCAGGGCTGTCGGAGGCGCTGCGCCGGTCAAAGATAACAACCGTGAAACAGCTGGTGGAGACTGCAGGACCGTCCCTCTCCAACGTCGAGGCCATGGGTTCCGTGATGGGGGTACGGTCTGCCAGGCTGGTGCGGCGCTTCCTGGACCTCCTGAGGGGAAAGATGTCGGCCAAGGAGAGGAGCCTCCTCCGTGCTTACTGTGAGAGACAGAGCCAGCCAGACCCGATGGACTCCTTTCCTGGCCTGATCCTGGATCCTGGGTTCCCGGAGAGAAGTGGACCTCTGCTCTCCAGCCTGGACCCACAGAAGATGGTTTTATCCACTATGGATCAGAAAACTGTTTATAGAGTTTGCTCCAAAGCCATAAATCGAAGACACTTCGAGAACCACGCAGTCTGTGTATGGACTGATAGACTTGCTGGTAGAGCACCCCAGTGGAGGACTTTATATAAGCCTCCAATTAAAAAGAGAACTGGTGATCTCCAATGGAGGATTTTACACGGTGCCATCGCCACAAACTCTTTTTTATCCGTTATTAATCGGGCTGTTTTAAATGAGTGTCCTTTCTGCAGTCTGTCTGAGAACGTTTTTCATGTTTTTATGGACTGTAACAGACTAAAGACCATTTTTAGCCTTTTAACAAATGTTTTTAGTCTTTTTGGCACTGTTTTTACTACTTCTTTATTTATTGGAGGAGTGTGCCAAAATAAAAATAATAAGGCAAAGGCCAGACTTTTAAACTTCTTAATCAGTGAGGCAAAGATGGCTATTTATTTGTCCCGTAGAGACAGACTGCAGGGAGGACCTCACCTTGATGCTGTGGCTCTGTGGAAGTGCAACGTTAAAGCTAGAATTAGGCTGGAGTTTCACTTCCACAGAGTCACGCAGAACATGGAGGATTTTATGCAGTTGTGGGGTTTTAAAAAGATTTTATGTGAAGTGTCTGAAGGAAAAGAACTTCAATTTAACAAGCTTCTTATGTAAGAATTTTATGTAAATGACATTTGGTTTTAACTCAATTGTTTAATTGTTTGGCCTTTTGTAATTAAAGTTTTGTTAAAAGTCAAAGTCTTCTACAGTATGAGCACTCCGGTCGCGTCCGAGCGTTGCGCCGTACACAGATCGTGAGCGGTGAACTTTTAAACCCGCGGTTCCGTCGCACAGTTTGAGATGTATAAAAGTACCACAACTGAAAAACTCGTACAGTGTATGCCCGGATTAACACACTTACCATAACAGCTCCGCATCACCGTTTATGACCACTTCTTCTTCTTCTGTTTTAAAAGTGGTGCGCCCTTCTTCTTCTTCGTGTTTTAATGGGTGCTGACCACATCCCAAAGGATCATTAGCGCCCCTCTAGTGGTGCGCTCTGTTCCTCATCTTTATATTATCAGCAGCGCAAACAGCTACCGTAACACCTGTTAAATGTATCACTGTTATAGCTCCGAAGGTCCAGAAACTCATGTGTGCTATAGCGCAGCAACGCGGTGCAGTTTTGAAAGAAAAGATAGCCAGTGTGGTGTTAGCTTTAGCCTAGCACGCACCCCCCCCCCCCCCCCCCCCCCATGGTTCACAGGCTTTGTTTATGTTCCGGTCGCCGGCTGAGTTGCACTTCCGCCCGGCCGGGAGACGTCGGCAGGTTCCAGTGTTCTGAAGAAGTATAGGATGACGGGAATATCGGCGATAAATATATCACTGTTATAGCTCCGAAGGTCCAGAAATTCATGTGTAATTTTGCGCAGCAACGCGGTGCAGTTTTGGAAGAAAAAGTCCGGTGAAAAATAGATTAAAAAAAAACTTCAGGAAAACTGTTGTTTTTTGATGTGAGACGGTGCGGAGCTGAAAAGTCCATATTGCGCCTGCTAATGAGCAGTAGTTCTTGCTGTTGCAATCTTTTCATCATTCATTCATTTATATCAGTTGTTCAAATTATTTATTTGTTACTTGTAAAAAAAATATATATATTGGGTACCCCCCGGCGGGTTGCAAACCTGCGACCTTTGGTGCACCAGCCCAACCCCTAAACCACTGTACCGAAAAAAAGTGCCATGCTGAGCTCTGCATTTTTGTGAGGTCAACTGTGTGTAGGAAGTGGTTTTGAGAAGTGGTTTTTGGTTAATTTTGTCACCACGGTAACTTTAAATGGCGTCAAGTACAAATAGCACACTTCGCACCGTCGAGACGCACGTTTTGATATAGTTTGTGGGGGTACAGCCTACGGTTCGGGCTGTATTAACGGTGACGGAAGAATAAAAAGCAATAACTAGAAAAATTTCTGAAGAAATTTAGCAAGGCGCCTGCCACTTGGTGCGTACCGTACCGTCAGAAATAGCAACAGGAAGCAACACTGTGAATTTCAGCTTCCTACGGTCTTCACAGCCCCCGCAGCGGCCGTCGAAAGGTGCCATGTTAAGTCAATGGACCTCCTAGGAGCCTCTTGCTAGCACCGTTGTCATGGAGACTCACTGACAGCTGCAGCCCTCTCTCTGTCTGTAAAGGCAGAAGAACTCTGGCTAAGCAGAAGTTGATAGGACCTTCCTAAAGCTACTTCTGGTTAGCAACATGCTAACGGTTAGCCGCTAGCATGGTTGTGTTCAGTATCAGCGAGTGATGTTACTCTGTTAGTTTGGTTGAAATCCTGTACTGAGAAGTGCCTAAAAAGGGAGAAAATCCTAAAATTCACCAAATCTGTCAAGCAGAAGTTTGTACAAGCTTCCTAGAGCTACTTCCGGTTAGCAACATGCTAACCGTTAGCCGCTAACATGGTTGTGTTTGCTATCACTGGGTGAGTGTACTCTGTTAGTTTGGTCCAAATCCTGTACTGGGATGAGCCTCAAATAGGGAGAAAATACATCATTTATAATGTTGCCATGCTAACTCAAAATGGCGGATGGTACAAAAAAATACTTCATGGGATCAGCACACAAGTTTTAATATACACACTGTGAGGATTATAACACAAAAATCTTAGTCACCCACGCTGGGTTTCAAAGCCTGCACTTTCCATCTGAGCTATACTGTAGTGCCATATATGGGTATGCAGTATTAGGACCATAAGGGGTTTGGTCTCCCATTGAAAAGCATTGGATGTTTGACACCTCATAGCTTGGAGATGCTTTATGCGACGTAGCCCAAATTTCTTGTGGAGCTTTCTCTCTACAGGAAGAACAGACTCTGTGAAGCAGAGGTTGGTGAGACCTTCCTAGAGCTACTTCCGGTTAGCAACATGCTAACCGTTAGCCGCTAACATGGTTGTGTTCAGTATGACCGGGTGAGTGTACTCTGTCAGTTTGGTTCAAATTCTGTACTGGGAAGTGCCTCAAATAGGGGTGCCAATACTTAATGTCACCAAACGTGACCAAAGTTCATGGGTCAGATTGGCCTCCTTTAGCAACTCAGCCTCACCACATCTGGGCCCAGAACTCAACATTTGACCAAAATTGTCAGTAGCGCCATTTCCCACATGTGGGTGGTGCTGTATTGGCCAATTGGGTCGTGTCTGGGCATCATGCCAGGTCCTGTTGGAAGCAAAGGCCCAATAGGAAAGCATGTAAAATCCAAAATGGCACAGAAAACTGACACATGGCCAAAAGTCACATGAAAATTTTAAAATGTCAAGAGGAAGTGACTGTGCAAATTTCACAGCACTTCCTCCTCATTGCAAATGCTATGGCAGGCGCCTAATTAATAAAGAGACCGTTTAGAGGTGCATAGTAATAGGCCCCTGCCCATGCATTTGCATTGGGAGGCAGTGCTGTGCGAAGCACTGCACATGCAAGGCAGGCGCCTAATAATATTAAAGAAACCCTTATTAGGTGCATAACATAAGGCCTCCGCCATGCATTTTCAATGCATAGGCGGGCGCCTAATCACAAACAGGAGAGGGCTGAGGGGACAGCCCTGGCGCGTTCCACGATGTAATGGAAATGGAGCTGACCTCTCTTGATTTGTTAGAATGGAAGAAGAAGGCTGGGCATATAGAATTTTAATCCATGAAATAAAACGGCTACCAAATCCAAAGTCCTCTAACACCCTCCACATGTATGCCCACTCAATCTGGTCAAAAGCTTTCTCTGCATCTAAGCAGAGGACAGCCACCTTCTGATCCTTCTTATAGTCATGGTACATTGTGTTCATTAGTCTTCTGACATTAAAAAAGGAAAACCTTCCAGGAATGAAACCCGTTTGGTCAGCATGGATGATGGAGGAAATATGTTTGTTTAACCTATTAGCCATCACTTTTGTGAAAATTTTCATATCAGAGTTCAGCAATGCAATTGGACGGTAAGATGAGGGCTCAGTCTCATCTCTCCCCTCTTTTGAAATTAGTGAGATGTTGGCTTCATACAAGGAGCTTGGAAACTTCTGAGTTTCAAATGAGTGATTGCACATCCTGAGCAAGAGAGGAGTTATCTGTTCGGGAAATTTCTTATAAAACTCTATTCCAAAACCATCTGGTCCAGCACTCTTGCCATTAGGAAAGGACTTTATAGCATCTAGAATCTCTTGGGTGGTGATGTCAGCATTGAGTGCCTCACACGCTGTCTCACTCAATTTAGGGAGATTCAAATTCTCCAGCCACGCAGAGGCATCCCCCCCAGCTTTAGATGTATATAACTTGATAATATTCCCTGAAGCGCTTGTTTATATTGCTAGGGTCAGTGATAATGTCCCCAGTTTTTGATTTGATTTTATGTATAGCTCTGCTAGCCTGCAAACCTCTCAGTTGTCGGGCCAATAACTTCTGGGGCTTGTCCCCTAGTTCAAATTGTTTTTGTTTTAATCTAAACAATTGGTCCTGTACCTGAGTAGACAGAATGTCATTATATTCATACTTCAGTTTAAGAATATTCTGTAAGGTGGTGGAGTTAGCAGAAGATTTATAGGCAGTTTCTAGTTGCGTTAGATCTTTTTCAATTTCTAAAAGACGTTTTTTCTTTTCTTTTCTCATTGAGCTTTCAAAAGAGATGATGTGCCCTCTAGTCAAAGCCTTAAAAGCTTCCCATAGGGTGGAGTCTGTAACCTCTAGGTTATCGTTTGTTTCCAGAAAATCTGAGATCCTAGAAGAAATTAACTGAGTAAACGAGGAGTCGGAGAGAAGTGAGGGTTGGAACCGCCAAGTATATTGCTGTTTCTTATGGTTGAGGTCAAGTACCAATGATATGGGAGAGTGATCAGAAATTAAAATATTATGATGTGTGGTGGAGATTACACTTGATATCAAATTGGAGTCAAGCAAAAAATAATCGATTCTAGAAAAAGATGTGTGTCTCTGTGAGAAAAAGGAATAATCCCTGTGTGGGGTGCTGAAGCCTCCATATATCAACTAGATGTGTGGATAACATTAAATGATTCAAGGTTGTGGAGGCAGCAGAGGGCAACTGGTTTGTTTGGGCTGATCTATCCAAAAAATTGTCAAGCACACAATTCAAGTCACCACCTATAATCACATGTGTGTCTGAGAGAGTGGGCAGTAAGTTAAAGACCTTAATAAAAAAATTTGAATCTTCAAAATTGGGACCATATATGTTTAAAAGTGTGACATGATATGAATAAATGTGGCCTGTCACCAGAATGTATCTGCCATTAGGATCGCACACGGTGAAAATATGCCTGAATGGAATGGTCTTGCTAATCATAATAGCCACTCCTCTAGCTTTACTGGAGAATGTAGACTGAAAAATTTGATTTACCCAGCTGCACTTAAGCAAGTTTGCTCTTGTGGGCTTAATATGAGTTTCCTGTAAGAATATAATGTCTGCCGCTAAGGACTTTAAATGAGAGAAGACTTTTGCCCTCTTAATGGCATGTCCCAATCCACGGACATTCCAACTAGTAAAAGTAATGCCACCACCTCTTGAAGAAAGTCTAGGATGTGTGGCGAGTGGGGGACAAGGGAGGGATGGTGTGAATGAGGTGTTCGGGTCCGGTCCGTTCCCTCTCCCAAGATCATCTCAAGTCTCCGATAGGTGCGGAGCCCATCCCCCCACGTCCTGCCCTCCTCCGCTGCGTTGGCGGGCGCCTTGGCCCTCTGGCGCATTGATGGTCCTCGGGTTTGGGGCGGGTTCCCGGTGGGGCGCCGGCCCATTCCCGGCGGTGGCTTCGCGGGGCCTGGCCCCCCGGGGGGCGGCCGCGGCCCCTGCCGCGGGGGCGGGGCGCCCCTGGGGCCTCTGGCCCCCAGGGCCCATGGCCAGGACCACTTCAGCGCGGCCGGCTGCCGGCGGAGCCCACGGGCTCGTCCCCGCGGCTCTTGGGGGCGTCAGCATTGCGGTGGCTGGGGGATTTCCTCGGGGTCGTCTCTCCTCTTTCCTCGGGGGGGGGGGGGGGGTTCAGATTTCCTGTGAAGGCCCCTCTCGGGCGCACTGCTTTGGGGGCCCCTTTGGGAGTCCGGGGTTACGCGTCCCCTGACTCCTGCCACTGTGCTCAGGGAAGGTGGGTCTTCGGTTCTCCACAATCACTATCAATCTATTTCCTTCTGGATAATTTTCTAATTTTCACCTAAACTAGTGCACTTTCACAAACTCCTACAGATGCTGGGTCCCAGGTATTAAATGTTCACTTATATACAGAAAGGCTATAATTTTTTTATTTACTTTATTTTACTTTCTTTTTTAGGTATCACATTACACATGTCAGCTTAAATAATAATACATATGATTTAGCAATGGTATCAAGGTGTTACACGATTGTATCTGTTGCTTTATGTCTGTTGGTTGTGCTGTTCTTTTTGTGTCTCTTTCCAGGTGATGGAGCAGACAGAGGACGTTTTATCATTCTCTTCCTTTTATCTCTTCTTTCTTTCACCTCTTCTTTCTCTTTTTTTTCTCTTCTTGTTTTTCTTTTACTCTCCTACTTTCCCATTGTAGTGTCCATATAATTTGAAATTCTCCCTGCAGGAATCACAATAAAGCTATTTACACGCACAAATCAAGCGGAGCATTATGGCGAAAGCTGTTTGCTCCACTTGTGAAAGTAAAATCTGTCGAGCTCTATTTGGCAGTAAGATATCAATTTTTATTGCCACATTGCTAGACAGGACACTGGGAAAAAAAAAAAAAAAAAAAAAAGTACAGAAAAAGTACAGTAATGCAAAAATGTGACGCCCTTAAACAACACTGATAGCAGCACAGAGGAAAACAGAAAAATAAAGAACACACAACTAAGAACTTACCCTCCCTCGTCCCGTCCCACTTTCCCAAACAAAGTGAGAACATGCTCCCCTCAAACAGGCATAGAGGCTGCCGGACCATAGGAAAGACTGGTTTAACTAAGCTAACAAAAAGAGCCCTATGCTCTCTCTCCAAATATGCAAATAAAAAATAAAATAAAAACACAAGTAAATTTAAACCACGGTCATAAGAATGTCCCGACCAGCGTAATGGCAGAAAACAAAGTCACATACCAGATAATATACTCCATCCCAAGCGCCTGCCGTGTTCAAGACAAAGTCCCTGCAAACACCTCGGCTTCTTGTAGTGAAGAAAATACTTGCTCCGAGTTCCCCAGAGTGACCCGGAGTCGAGCTGGGTAGATGAAGCCGACCCTTGCGCCTGCCTCCTTAAACTTCTTTCGGACATCTTCAAAAGCCTGGCGCTGTTTAATCACCTCCACTGGCAAATCGGGGAAGAAATGGATCGCCGCCTCGTTATATTTCAGGGGGAATTGTTGACGAGAAAGCTGTAGTATTTTCTCCTTGATTTGGAAGTGATGCAACCGGGCTATCATCACACGCGGTCGTGCTTTTTCCTCCGAAGATAGTCGCCCAAGACGGTGTGCATGATCCACAACAACAGGGCTGGAAAAATTGCCAGCACCTAGCAGTTCGGGGATAAACTTCTCCAGAAATTCAACAGGACTTCTTTTCTCGATCTTTTCGGGCAGGCCAACAATTTTTATATTCTGACGCCTAGAGCGAGCCTCCAGGTCAATTACTTTTGAACAGAGTGCTTGGTTTTCCGCCCGCATTTTCACGCAGACTTGTTCAACCTGTGAGAGGCGGTGGTCGTAGTTGGAGTTAGCTTCTTCAATTTCTGCCATACGGTTTCCCAGACTCACCAATGACGCTTGAGTAGATGCTAGCGTTGCCTCCAATGAGTCAAATCGATCAGTCATCGTCTTGTTCATACTTTCTATCGCCAGAAGAATGCTGCTCGACTCCGCATTAGCGTCCTTGCTAGTCTCGAGATCTGCCATGGCACGTTCTGGTGCTAGCGATAATCCCAGCGATGCAGGCGTTCTAGTCTCGATAGGGCTCTTATCCTGCTGTTTTCCACGCTCAGTCTTCGTTTTTCGCATCTCCTCGATTTTAGTCTAAGGTTAAATTAACAAGAGGTCGGGTAAACTGGTGAATTTTGAATTAAATACCGAGTTATTCTATAACATGGAGAGGAGCTCGGGAGAAACGTGTCTACTCCATCAGGTGCTCACTAGCGCCCCCCTCCCCCACAGCATTCTTATAAAATTATTTATATATTCCTGCTTATTGGCAAAGATCTCTGGGGAAACATGTTTTTGTTTGTTTTTTTAGTTTCCTGACTGAGTGGAGAGGCTGGAACAGTCTCTGTGCAGGATGGCTGGCATCCTTAATGATGTTCCTCATTTGTGTAAGAAGATGTGGTCAGATCTACCGTTTGGTCTCAACACTTTTCTCAAGAAAGCAGTTATTAATTTTATATATTTTTTTATCATGCAAGATGTTTTAGCCGCTATTGTAAAATGTGTGTTATATTGTTTTGTATTTTATTCCTGAATAAATATTACAATTTATTTTGTCTCATTTAAAGAACTTTACTTTAGATAGCAATGTCAAGTGAGCCACAAAAAAGGCATTTCATTTATTAGAATGTTCAACTGTTTTCATAAAGTCTATTTTTCCTAATCAGAAGGGTTTATTCTTCTTCGAGAGTATAATGTTTATAACATTTTCAAACAGTAACTTGGTTATAGTTGATCTTAGTAGTCATAGTTCATTACTCCTCTGAATTAATTAGAATAGCAAACCTTTATTGCTCTACAATAGGGAGATTTGGGGGTGTCTGCACCTAACAAAAGGGCAATAAAAGTATACAGGCTTATATAACGCAGAAAACATACCCAAACTAAAATCAATAACAGAAAAACTGCAAAAAATAAATCACACTGGTCAGCCTATAAAGTATAACAACACTGTAAGGAACGATCTCCTAAAATGTTCCTTTGTCCACCTAAGCTAAACCTTTAATTAGGCTGAAGGACCACTCCACTTTTTATTGGCTTTATGCATGAAGTGGGAAATGGTGTTCAACTATGAATATATTGACTGTGTTATCAGCTGAAAGTATAAAGCATATAGATTGAATAAAAAATGCCTAAAAATATAGACCAATTTGGTTTGTTGTGTATTGAGCTCACCACAAAATATTAAAAACTTAACGCTCCCCAAAAACTATTGGGCTGCAAATCTTAATGAAAACTTTATTTTATTTTATTCCAAGGTTGTTGTTGCACAAACAAAGCACTGAAAAAGTAGCCCACTGTGGTTTGCTTTGGATCCAGCTCAGCACCAGCAAAGAAAGAAAAACGTAGCACTTTATTTTGAAGCGGCGGTCTGGGATGACGTCATCGGCTGAAATTAAAATTCATAATATCTCCGAAACCAAAGTAGCACAAACGTTAATTTTAACGGCACAAACATACACAAAGCACTAAAGAAATTGACCACTCTGGTTTGCTTTGGCTCCAGCTCAGCACCAGCAAAGGAATAACAATGTAGCGCTTTATTTTGCAGCGGCGGCCTGTAGTGACGTCACCGGCCGAAATTAAAACTTATATTATCTGCGAAACCAAAGCAGCATAAACGCTAATTTTAACGGCACAAACGAAGCACTAAAGAAGTTGACCAGCTTGGTTGGATTCAAAGCAAAATGGGGGGATGGTTAACTCTAGATGAACTTAACAAATATTCTTTAATATCTTCAAAACCAAAACAGCACAAACGCTAATTTTAACGGCACATAAATAAATACTTAAAAAATAAGTAATTAATAAATAAAGTGGCTAATTAAAGGAAATATATACATTTTGTCTCACTGTATAATTCATTTTCTATCTACATTTATTTGTGCATATTTATTTGAGCATTTATTTATTTCTGTATTTATTTTTAAATATGGAAGACTTGGTCCTCCATACTCCAGGGCACCACAAGAGTTCATCTAAAGATGTTTTAGAACTGATTGGTGACCTTTAGTTTATATTTCAGAAAGTTAGTTATAAGTAGAGTTATGTGGTTTTATGTTTTTTGGATACAATCCGGGTTAGCACCCGAACATCCCTTACAGACAGCTTCCTCGTGCGTCCACAGTTAATCCTGTTGGATTTGGTTCGTCCACATTACCCTGGACACCGTGGCTCTTGATACATCACAAACACTTGCTGTCTTGGTCACAGACGCAAGGCAAGGCAAGGGAAATTTATTTATATAGCACAATTCAGTACAGAGACAATACAAAGTGCTTTACATGATTAAAATATAGCAAAATAAACGCAAGTAGGAATAAAATGTAGATAGAAAATAGAATAAAAGCAAGTAGAGATAGAATGTAGAAACAAAGAAGAACATTAAAAACAGTAAAACAGTTTAACTAGAACAGTCAAAGGCAATTTTAAACAAATGTGTTTTTAATCTTGATTTAAAGGAACTCAGGCTTTCCACACTTTTACAGTTTTCTGGAAGTTTGTTCCAGATAAGTGGAGCATAGGAACTAAATGCTGCTTCTCCGTGTTTAGTTCTGGTTCTAGGTATGCAGAGTAGGCTGGAGCCAGAAGACCTGAGTGGTCTGGAAAGTTGATACACTGATAACAAGTCTATGATGTATTTGGGTGCTAAGCCATTTAGGGATTTATAAACTAACAGAAGTATTTTAAAGTCTATTCTGTGAGATACAGGGAGCCAGTGTAAGGACTTTAGAACGGGGGGGGGGGGATGTGCTCTACTTTCTTACTCTTAGTGAGGACGCGGGCAGCAGCGTTCTGGATCAGCTGCAGCTGTCTGATCCACTTTTTAGGCAGACCTGTGAAAACACTGTTGCAATTCAATTCAATTCAATTCAATTTTATTTATATAGCGCCAAATCATGAAACATGTCATCTCAAGGCACTTTACAAAGTCAAGTTCAATCATATTATACAGATTGGGTCAGATTATACAGATTGGTCAAAAATTTCCTATATAAGGAAACCAGTTGATTGCATCAAAGTCCCGACAAGCAGCATTCACTCCTGGGGAACCGTAGAGCCACAGGAAGAGTCATCTGCATTGTACATGGCTTTGCTGCAATCCCTCATACTGAGCAAGCATGAAGCGACAGTGGGAAGAAAAACCACCCATTAACGGGAAAAAAAACCTCCGGCAGAACCGGGCTCAGTATGAACGGTCATCTGCCTCGACCGACTGGGGTTACAGAAGACAGAACAGAGACACAACAAGAGAAACAAAAAAGCACAGAAGCACACATTGATCTAGTAATCTGTTCTACATTAGATGGTAGTAGCAGGTGAGCCGTCTTCTCTGGATGATGTCACAGTTAACAGAACGCCAGACCAGGTGTACCTACTATGAAGAGAAAAGAGAGAGAACAGAAAGTTAAAGCAGAAATGACAACACATAATGCATAATTGAAGAACAGTAGAACTCAATATAGTGAGAAAATTAGATCCTGATATACTCCAGTAACCTAAGCCTATAGCAGTAAAACTATAAAGGTAGCTGAGAGTAACATGAGTCACTAGTTATAATTTTTGTCAAAAAGAAAAGTTTTAAGCCTAGTCTTAAAAGTAGACAGGGTGTCTGCCTCACGGACCAAAACTGGGAGTTGGTTCCACAGGAGAGGAGCCTGATAGCTAAAGGATCTGCCTCCCATTCTACTTTTAGAGACTCTAGGAACCACCAGCAGACCTGCAGTCTGAGAGCAAAGTGCTCTGTTAGGAACATACGGGGTAATCAGAGCTCTGATATATGATGGAGCTTGATTATTAAGGGCTTTATACGTTAGAAGAAGAATTTTAAATTCTATTCTTGATTTAACAGGAAGCCAATGAAGGGAAGCTAAAATTGGAGAAATATGATCCCTCTTGTTGATTTTCATCAGAACTCTTGCTGCAGCATTTTGGATCAGCTGAAGGCTTTGAACTGCATTTTGTGGACTTCCTGATAGTAAAGAATTACAATAGTCCAGCCTTGAAGTAACAAATGCATGGACCAGTTTTTCAGCATCACTCCTGGACAGAATGTTTCTAATTTTGGCGATATTCCGGAGGTGAAAAAAGGAAACTCTGGAAACCTGTTTAATATGGGATTTAAATGACATGTCTTGGTCAAAAATAACACCAAGATTTTTTACTTTATTACCAGAGGCCAGGTTAATGCCACCCAGATTAAGTGATTGGTTAAGAAGTTTATTTTTTGAGGACTCTGGCCCAAAGATTAAAACTTCGGTCTTGTCAGAATTTAGATGCAGGAAATTTAAAGTCATCCAGCTTTTGATGTCATCAAGACATGACTGCAGTCGAAGTAATTGATTGGATTCATCAGGATTTATGGATAAATATAGCTGAGTATCATCAGCATAACAGTGGAAATTAATCCCATGCTGTCTGATAATTTTGCCTATCGGAAGCATATATATAGTAAAGAGAATTGGTCCAAGGACTGAACCCTGTGGTACTCCACAGGTGACCCTAGAGTTTGAGGAAGATTTATTATTAATTGAAAATAAGAAATTAATTCTAGGTAAGACCATCATTTTAATGGAAGCTACCCTACCCATGAGTGAAATTGGAAGCGATTTCCATCTATCCAGGTCATCTTCTATCTTTTTTAAAAGTGGAATGTGATTAGATTTTACTAAATCCGCAAGTTTAGACGACACAGTGATACCCAAATATGTGATGTTTCCTGAACGCAAATGTAAATCTAGGGGGTTTTGGAAAGAGCAATTAATTGGCAGTACCGTAGATTTAGACCAGTTTATAGAGTAATCAGAAACCTTTGAGAAGGATTCTAGTAATCTAATTACTTGAGAAAGGGAAGAGTTTGAGTGCTGAAGATAGAGTAATACATCATCAGCATAAAGACTAATCTTATGCTCTATATTCATGCATTTTATACCTTTTATAACCTGTGTTTGTCTAATTGTTGCTGCTAGAGGTTCAATAAAAATGGAAAAAAGTGAGGGGGAAAGTGGGCATCCTTGCCTAGTGCCCCTCTGGAGACAAAAGCTGGAAGATGTTTGATTATTTGTCCTGACACAGGCTGTAGGAGAGCTGTATAAAATTTTTAACCAATTTATAAAAAAATTGCCAAAAACAAATTTATGCAGAGTAGCGAATAAAAAATTCCAATTTACTCTATCAAATGCTTTTTCTGCATCTAAAGACATTATAATAGTTTTATTATTTGTACTGTAGGAATAATCTATTAAATTAAGTAATCTGTGTGTATTTGTGGATGACTGCCTTCCTCTGATAAAGCCAGTTTGGTCTGGGTGGATTATGAAAGGAGTGACTTTATCTAATCGTTTTGCAAAAGCTTTACATATTATTTTAATATCCACGTTGATTAAGGATATGGGACGATAGCTGGTGGGCAACATAAGATCTTTGCCTGGCTTAAGCAGAAGACTGATGGTGGCAGAGTTCATATTAGCTGGAAATCTGCCATTTTCCTGAATTTCTTGCAACATTCTGTGAAACGTTGGTGCCAGAATACTCCAGAACTCCTTATAAAACTCAGTAGGGAATCCATCTGGGCCTGGAGCCTTTTATTGGGCATGCTTGTTAAAGCTTCCTGAACTTCAACTGTTGTCAGCGGTGAGTCCAGTGTCGTTCTTTGGTTATCTGATAGTTTAGGAAGTGTAATTTTATCCAGAAACTGCTTGATGACATTGTCTGATGGATTTATCTGTGATGTGTATAAAGTTTTGTAGAAATCACGAAAGGTGTTATTTATACATTCTGGATCATATAATGTATTCCCATTGGAATCTGTAACTGCAAATATAGTCGTTTTCTCTTTATTTATTTTTAACTGATTAGCTAAGAAGCTTCCTGACTTATTGCCATGTTCAAAATTTTCTAATCAAAGTTTTTCTATTAAAAATTTGTTTTGCTTTTCAATATACTGGTTTAATTCTAGTTTTATTTTACGGATTTTACCCAACTTTCCCTCTTCCAGGGAAGTTTCTAGCAACTTGAATTTTTCTTCTAATTCCTGAATCTTCTTGTTTTCCAACTTCTTTTTGTGAGATGAGAATTAAATTATTTTACCTCTCACCACTGCTTTCCCTGCTTCCCAAAGTATAGATGCTGAAGTGCCTGGCAGATCATTGTGTTCCAAGTATGAAGCCCACTCTTCTTTGAAAAATGTATTAAATTCTTCATCTTTAAGCAGCGATGTATTAAATCTCCAGCTCTTGTTTTGTGGGGTTATTTTTTTATTTGTTAGGGTTAAAGTAACAGGAGCATGATCACTAATAGCAATAGGATGAATTACAGCATCTGAAACGTCCGACAGCAGCGAGCTGCTGATTAAGAAATAGTCCAAACGAGAATAAGAGTGGTGGACATTTGAAAAAAAAGTATATTCCTTACTATTAGGATGAAGAGAACGCCATGCATCGCAAAGACCAAAATCACTCATGTATTGTTTGACTATATTTAATGACTGCCAACTACGCTGAGCCCCTGTTGTATTCAACCTGTCTATTTCCTCATTTAGACCAAAGTTGAGGTCACCCCCAATAATTAGAGAACAATCCCCGTGTTTTGAAAGTGCATGGAAGAGTTTGTGGAAGAATGAGGGTTCATTAACATTTGGACCATATACACCAACAATACATAACTTCTGGTTATGAATAGATATTTTAATTATTATGAATCTACCTTCGGGATCAATAATTTTGTCTAATATTTTAAAACTAACGTTTTTGTGGATTAAAATTGCTACTCCTCTCTGTCTAGAGTTATAGAGTTATGTATCTGATTTATGGGTTTCTTGCAATAAGACATCTGCCTTTAATCTTGTAAGCTGGTTAGAGATCTTTAGCTGTTTTTCCCTGGTGCCTGCTCCATGCACATTCCATGACACAAACTTTACATTCATCATAGGTGAAAGTGAGAAGTTGAAAAGTGCATGTCCTCAGAAGAATAGTTATACAAAGACCCATGTAGCATCATCTGACGTGCTTCACTGCATGAAAAGTGAGATTTTCGTCCCCGTAAACTACCGCAGATCTCCCTCTTTTTTGGCAGTTAACGACAATTTGAAACCCGCGCTTGTCGCTGTTTGTCAGTGCCACAAATTGTCGGAACCGGACAATGACGTATGTGGAGAGCGATCAGCTGTACTAATCGTGATTGGCAGCAAAACCACACGTGGCCAGGCCAGGCTTGAATATTCTTACTGAGTATTGGATGGAGCCACTACTTTCGAACAAGTAAAATCTCTCGTGATTGGTTGGCATATCTATCTATCTATCTATCTATCTATCTATCTATCTATCTATCTATCTATCTATCTATCTATCTATCTATCTATCTATCTATATATATATATATATATATATATATATATATATATATATATATATATATATATATGTGTATATATATATATATATATATATATATATATATATACATATATATGTAGCAGTGTGATGTTATTACACTAGATTGACAAGGGAATTAGTCCGGTAGGATACTGTATCAGCACCGGCAGCTTTTATTTTGAAAATACGACAGAGCCATTGAAAAACAGCGGGTTACTTCCTGTTTCTAAATTATTATTTTTATTCAAATTTAATTTGTTACGAATGAAAATGTAAATTATTATCTTTACTATTGAACACATTGAGTTCATGGATTGTTGTTTTGAGTGCTAGTTCAGGGGTTTAAGAAGACTAATTAACGGGTCATACCACTAAAGTCTGTGAAGGGTTTCCCCATGCGCTTCATTGCGCTCTTTCTGTTCAGATTCCGTGGGAAGAGGTATGAAGTTTTGTTTTCTGTGTTCAATATGTGTAATAAGTGACAGTTTGATTATTGTTTTTGTAAAATAATATGCTTTGTCACATTTGGACTTTGTTGAGCAGCGATAGAGCTGTGTTAACAGTTGTTTAGCTGTTCTTGTGCTACATGAAACATTGCTAATGAAAGTGCTACATTCATGTGCTGAAAATAGTATTGTTCATTGTTAAACAGGCGCTGTGAAACTCTAATGAGAAAAGGCCTGTTTTTGACTATTTTCTATTTGAATGCAGGTATGTGATGTTTCATTATTTTTGGTGTGGGATTATTTCGTTTAGTTTTTTTTTTACTCATGTATTGTTTGAGATCATTTTCATTTTGTAAGGTAAACGTGTTATTTTACACAAGTTGCAGGCGCTTTGCGCTCCTCTTTCTGTTCAGATTCCGTGGGAAAAGGCGCTGTGGAACTCTAATGAGAAAAGGCCTGTTTTTGATTTTCTATTTTCTATTTTCTATTTGAATGCAGGAGCATTAAAAGTGCCTTCAGATCAGCCGTGGCCTGATTATTATTTCTCACAAGACACAACGCAGAATCAACTACGCTACAAAACTGGTGCCGTGACCCTTCGTCTGGTCAGCTGAAGCAGACCTCCGGTGTTGCTGCATGACGCCTTCTGGTTCCACCTGCACCTTGGAGACACTGTCAGTGCGGAGTTCCTCGGACACTGTTGGGTTTTTTTTTTACACAGGACACATTCCCAATGGAAGGTCAGAATATGAATAAAATATCAACTCCTAGTCATGGGAAATTATCCATGGGTAGGGGAAGAGGGGTTTTGCGGCTAGCAGCTGCTATGCAGTCTACTCCAGAGACTCCAGGGTTTTTGGCTTCAAACCTTTCTGGGTCTGGGAGGAAAGCAGGGTTTGATGACCTGACTAGTCAAACTTTGAGTTTCACTCCGGGCTTGAGCCCAGTGACTCATTCATCCTCTCATGTGTTTTCACCTGACGAAGAAGCTGCCTCCACGCAATTAACTGATCTAATCAGGTCCATTGGGTCAGAAATAGGGGAGTCCATCAAAATGTCCTTGATGCAGAACGCCGCTGCGGAGCCTCCACCCGTCTCGACCTCGGACCATATGAACACTTCACAGTCATTTCCAGGTTGCACTACTGTTATTGATGCATCAAAACTTAATCTTGTGTTACGCTCTGATGTTGATGTTCCGCCTTATTTCAAGGGTGACAAATCTGATAAATGTTCTGTTTTTGAGTGGGAAGACCTCATGCAGGCCTACCTTAGACAGAAACCCTCTACTACTGCTGAACAAGTTGAAGTGGTTATGAACAGATTGATGGGGAGGGCAAGAGATGTCACTAAAGTTTGGATGCGTAGTACTGCAAATGCTACCGATGTTTCCGCTATCTTTAGCATTCTCAGGCAACATTTTGGTAACACCGTCCATTCAGATCTACCTCTAGCTGACTTCTATGCTAGCACACCATACACAAACGAGGGACCTCTGGATTATTGGATCCGGCTTAACAAAGCTGCAGAGGTTGCTGAAAGGTGCTTGGCTAGTAAAGGGGAACCAATGACTGACCTGAGTTCACAACTGGTGCTCATGTTTATTCGCCATTCTCCTGACAGAGAGCTGGCCCTGGTTTTTAAAACCAAGCCTTCTCGTGACTGGACAGCTAGTGAAGTGCAAAACCATTTGGATGAGTATTTAAGGGATCATATGGTTGTTCGGAACCGTGGGAAGCAGAATGTGCCAGTTACCGAGCTTTCACACGAGGGGGTGGCTGTTAATGAACAAACTGTGTTGCCCACTTCTAGATGTGTTCCAGAGCCAGAGTGTTCCAAAACAGTTATTGAAAACACCACAATGGACAGGGTCTTGAGTCTGCTGGAGACTGCTCTGATCAGTAACACACAGGCTATAAGCAACAGGCCCAATAAGCAGATCTCTAGACGCTCACGGGAATGTCAGGTTTGTGGCAACCTGCAACATGACACCAGGTCACACTGTAGGATGCACAGGTTATGCTTCTGATGCTTCTCTCCAGAGCACATCAGTATTCACTGTTCTCAAACTCAGAAACCTCAAATGCACCGGGTTGGTCAGGGACAGGCTGATTCGTCGCAGGAAAACTAGATGGCCCTCATTTAACGGGGGATGGTGTGGGCCTCTGTAGTGTTTCCCCCAAATTGGATGACGATATTCAGACTGTGTACACGATGGCTTGCAACACAGTACCTAATGATAAAACTGTCATTTTTCAAAATGTGGCAAAAGTGCCTATCAGTGACAGCCTGTTTTACACTACGGTGCTAGTTGGCAACAAGATTGGGCTGCGGGGGATGTTAGATAGCGGGCCTATGGCTACATCTGTACGTGCAGACATGATCCCTCAGCTACGTGAGGCAGGAGTGGTGATGGGAGATGTCATTCCTCCCACTGACATTGTTCTTGTTGGGTGTGGTGGCAAACAGACTGTTCCGGTGGGCATCTGTGAACTGAAACTTAAGCTTTTTGGGTTTGACTATGAGGTTCCGGTTTTGGTGGTTGACGGTCAGGCTGATGAGCTCATTGTTGGCACGAATGTGATGAAACCGCTTATAAAACAGTTTAAGTCTGATGAGGCCTGTTGGCGGATACTGAGTAGACCTGACTCCAACTGTTTGGATGAAAATAGACAGTTTGTCAAATTTTTGGCCAATCTTGAAAGGTGGAGGGGGAAGGAAATCCCGGAAAAAGTTGGAACTGTCAAACTGAAGAAGGCCAAGACTCTTGAACCTATGAGTGAACATGTGGTATGGGGCCGTCTTCCACCTAATACTGAACTCTCTGTGGGGAGTACTGTTGTTGTTGAACCAAGTACTTCACGCTGTGTGCACCATAGTGTGATGGTCGGCAGAGTAGTTACTCCACTTTGGGGAGGAGGGTGGCTTCCTGTGAAGATCATCAATCCTACTATGTCTCAGATTGTGTTGAGAAGGAACGCTAAGGTAGCTGACGTGTATCCATGCATTGCCTTGGAGGATTTTGATGGTGGTATGGAGATGAGGGTACATCAGAATGTGGGTAGGGCGGGCAGTTCTCACGGCAGCCTTACAGCTGAGTCGAGTTGCAGTGTTAATACAGCAGGTGGAACTGGCAACTTGGCTGATTTGGGGCTGCAGGATCTGTCTGTTAGCGACTGTGAAGTTTCCGAACATTGGAAAGAGAAGCTGACTGACCTAGTCGTGAAGTATGAAGACGTGTTTTCGAGACATCACTTGGACTGCGGCAAGGCTGCTGAATTCTGCCATCGTATCAGACTTACCGATGAACGCCCTTTTCGTCTGCCTTATCGTAGGCTGTCTCCTGCTCACTACCAAAAGTTGAGAGAGACTTTAGATGATATGGAGGAACGTGAAATCATCAGAAAGTCGAGCAGTGAGTATGCTTCTCCACTTGTTCTTTGCTGGAAGAAAAATGGTGACTTGAGGCTATGTACGGACTTCAGATGGTTGAACGCCCGTACAGTGAAAGATGCGCACCCTTTACCACATCAAGCTGACATCCTTGCAGCGTTGGGACGTAACGCATTTTTTAGCTCAATGGATATGACCTCGGGATATTACAATGTCCCCCTTCATGAGGATGATAAGAAATACACTGCTTTCTCATCTCCTCTTGGATTGCATGAGTATAACCGGATGCCACAGGGTCTGTGTAACAGCCCGGCTACTTTTATGCGAATGATGCTCACGATTTTCGGTGACCAGAATTTTCTGAGCCTTCTTTGTTACTTGGACGATTTGCTGGTGTTTGGCAAGTCTGAGGACGAAAACCTGCAGAGACTTGAGATGGTGTTTCAGCGGTTAAGAGAACATAACCTAAAGCTGTCTCCATCCAAGTGTCAGTTTCTGAGGAAGTCAGTCAAGTTTTTGGGTCACATTGTTACGAGAGACGGGATTGCAACAGACCCTGATAAAGTGCAGGCAATCGTGGGTGTGTCAGAAGCGGATCTTATGGAACCTGATGGCACCACACCATCTCCTAAGAAGATTCGCTCTTTTCTTGGAATGGTGGTGTATTATCAGCATTACATTGAGAACTGCTCTGTGATTGCCAAGCCATTATTCCAACTGACTACTGGGACTGCCAAGCCACGGAGGGGAAAGGGCCGAAAGAAACAAGCTTTGTCGCGTAAGCTTGTTGCGACTGACTGGACCCCGGAATGTAGGGAAGCATTTAGGACTTTGAAAGCTGCATTGACGGAACAGGTTCTTCTTGCACACCCAGACTTTACAAAGCCTTTCCTGCTCTCTGTTGATGCATCCTCTTCCGGATTAGGAGCTGTGCTGTCACAGGTACAGGATGGCCACAACATTGCCAGGCCCATTGCCTTTGCGAGTAAGTCCCTGAATCATGCGCAGTCCAAATACCCGGCTCATAGACTTGAGTTTCTCGCCATGAAATGGGCTATTCATGATAAGTTTAGTCATTGGCTGCGTGGACACAAATTTACTGTTTGGACTGACAACAATCCTCTCAAATACATTCTTACCAAGCCGAGGCTGGACGCTTGCGAACAGAGGTGGGTGGCCAAACTGGCCCCCTTTGATTTTGACATTCAGTATATTCCAGGGCCGCGAAATGTTGTGGCAGATGCATTGAGCAGGGAACCATTTGCTCAGCACAAAATGATCCACCGGTTGACGAGGACTCCATATGACACTTTGTTGGAGGAGGTCAGGGGTTTGCTGGCAGAAGATGTTCAGAACATGTTTCGCCTTTCACGGGAAGAGTTTGTGGATGAGAGGCGCAAACTTATTCCTTCGACTCAGGGCTCTGTCACAGGCTGTGTGGACGTTGAGGACAACAATGGGAGAGTTTCTCACGATGAGGTGTCAGCCGTATTCAAGTCTCACCGTTGTTGGAGTGAAGGTGCGAAAATGAGGGCAACCTGCCACACCCAACAATTGGAGAAACTGTTGCCAGTGGGGCAGAGCCCACTACCTGTCCTCACTCATGATGAGCTGTATGATAAGCAGTGTCAGGATCCTGTGGTCAGCCGGGTTTCTTTTTATGTGAACAGGGGAAGTCGACCATCCCGACGTGAGCGCACTCATGAATCGCGGGAGACAAACCGTACATTACGACAGTGGGGTAAACTCACGACCCGGCTGGGCGTGTTGTACCGTGTCTCTAAACATGTGGTGAGCAAGAAAAAAGTGTTCCAATATGTGGTTCCAGTTGCTTTGAGAGGCCAGGTGTTGAAAGGGGTGCACGATGATGCAGGCCATCAAGGTCAGCAGCGCACAATGGGGCTTGCCAGACAACGCTTTTACTGGGATTCGATGGAACGCAATGTCAAAGAATATGTGAGTCATTGCAAGAGATGTGTTTTGAGTAAAGCACCCGAACCTGAGGCCAGGGCTCCACTTGTTTCTGTTGTCACATCAGCACCACTAGAATTGGTTTGTATTGACTTCTGGTCTGCGGAGGATGTCAATAACAAGTCCATCGACGTTCTGGTGGTGACAGACCAATTTACCAGGCTCGCATGTGCTTACCCGTGTCCAAATCAGTCTGCCAAGTCAGTGGCTCGCGTGTTATGGAATAATTTTTTTTCCATATACGGGTTTCCAGCTTGTATTCACTCTGACAGAGGGGCTAATTTCGAGAGCTCCCTCATTGGCGAGCTACTTCAGATGGCCGGTGTTCGTAAGAGCCATACAACCCCGTATCATCCTGCGGGAAATGGCCAGGCTGAACGTCTAAACCGGACTCTGGGTAGCATGATCCGTGCTTTGCCTCCTCGGGCAAAGGAAAAATGGCCTCAGATGCTAAACACCTTGACTTTTGCCTATAACTGCACAGTACACGAAACGACAGGTTTTCCCCCTTTCTTTTTAATGTTCGGGCGAACTCCCAGGTTACCTGTTGATGTAATGTTTGGAAGTGTTCTCTTAGATGGAGAGACTGCTGACATGGACAAATATATTCAGTCATTGGGTACGGACCTCAGGGAAGCAATGACTTTGGCTCAACGGCATGCTGAGAAGCAGCAATTGAGACAAGCCGAGGTGTATAACCGAAAGGTTAAGGGACATTCTTTGGAGAAGGGAGACAGAGTTTTGATGGCTAACAAAGGGGAACGGGGAAAAAGAAAATTGGCTGATCGTTGGAAGGATACGGTTTAAATTGTGGTCCATAAGAACAGTGGACTGAACACCTATGTTATCCGTCATCCTGTTACGGGACGAGTCAGGACAGTTCATAGAAATCTGATCATGCCTGTAAACTTTCTGCCTTTGCCATCATGGGATGACTCTGTGTCTCAGACTTCTTTTTCAAACACGGTTTCGAAAGGTGGGTCATCAGATGATGTGGTTCCAGGTGAACAGGACAGTGACGCTCGGACAGCGCACTGGGTTTCCTCTCTTCCAGAGTCTAGTATGGTTATGACTGCAGATGCGACAGTAGCAAGTGAATCTGAAGCGATTGGAGGGAATGATCGTAGCATTCAGAGTGGAGGGACCATGTCTGCCTGCGGGGACCATAGAAGCGTTTTGGATGGAGTGGATCATGGGTCAGAAAGCTCACGCCCAAGTGACACTATGGGCTCAACCAAGGAGGTTAGTGGCTCATGTGTGTCTAGATGTGACTTAGTCGTTACAGTTGTACCTTTAGGGGTTTCTTCGGTTGTTCAAGAGGAAGGGATACGGACAAGACTGGGTAGATTAATCAAACCAGTTAACAGGTTGATTCAGACAATGTCCACACAAAGAGTTAAGATTTTGTCATAGCTCATTCAAGGGCCATTTAGTTTGTTATATGAGCTGACGTCACTTCCTGTTTGCGGTAAGGCGTATTGTATCACTTCCTGTTTTCACTGCGTGAGCAACGGTTTGTTGCTCCAGATTCTCTCGCTTTTATCTTTAATCTCTTTGCTGTAACATCTGTTTCTAACACATAAGCACTTTTAAAACATTTTCTGTTGCTGCACATCACGCTTGGGAACTCCTCCTGTTTCACGGTTTGCTCTCTTGGCGTGGTAGAAGGGCGCTAGCCTAGCTTTAGCCTAGCCTAGCTTTAGCTCCACAATGGCTTCCTCTCCTACTATTACTTCAGCTTCTCCATCTCTGACTAAGTCTCCCCTTATCTCCTGCTCTCTGTGTCAGATGTTTAGCTATTCCTCTGCCTCCTTTAGTGATAATGGTACTTGTAATAAATGTAGTGTTTTTGTAGCTTTGGAGGCGAGGGTGTCAGAATTAGAGTCCCGGCTCTGTGCTATGGAAAGACCAGCTGATAGCCGCCCCTCTGCTAGCGCGGAGCCACATAGACCTAGCGTTAGTTCACTTAGTGGTCCTCCAGAAGCACCCGAGCAGCCGGGTAAGCAGGCCGGCTGGGTGACAGTTCGTAGGAAGCATAGCTCTAGATTTCAGCCCCCAGTTCACCACCAACCCGTCTGCGTTTCAAACTAATTTTCCCCACTCAGCGACACACCCGCTGAGAAGCCGATCCTGGTTATTGGGAGCTCAATAGTCAGAAACGTGGCACTAGAGACACCAGGGACCATAGTTAAATGCCTGCCAGGGGCCAGAACGGGCGACATAGAATCTTACCTAAAACTGCTGGCTAAGGATAAGCGTAAATACAGTAAGATTGTTATTCACGCTGGCGGTAATGACACCCGATCACGCCGATCGGAGGTCACTAAAGTTGGTGTTGCTTCGGTGTGTGAGTTTGCTAAAGCAATGTCGGACTCCGTAATTTTCTCTGGTCCCCTGCCTGATTTGACCAGTGATGACATGTTTAGCCGCATGTCATCATTCAACCGCTGGTTGTCTAGGTGGTGTCCTGAAAACGACGTGGGCTACATTGATAACTGGAGAACTTTCTGGGGAAAACCTGGTCTGATCCGGAGAGACGGCATCCATCCTACTTTGGATGATGCAGCTCTTCTTTCTAGAAATCTGGCCGGATTTATTAGTCCTCCTAAATGCTGACAACCCAGGGTCCAGACCAGGAAGCAGAGCCGTAGTTTAACACACCTCTCTGCAGCTTCTGTACTGTTACCCATCCATTATCCTATTGAGATGGTGTCTTTCCCACGGCCAAAACTTAACAGATCAAAAACTTATCTAAAAGGAACAAATCATAAAAACCTAATAAAAATCAATACGGTTCACCTTGAACCTAAAAATAAAACAATTAAATGTGGTCTATTAAATATAAGGTCTCTCCCACCAAACACTTTGTTAGTTAACGAATTGATTTCTGATAAACAGATTGATTTGTTTTGTCTCACAGAAACCTGGCTACAAGAGGACTACGTTAGTATAAATGAGTCAACTCCCTCCAATTATTCAAATTTCCACATTCCCAGATCTGTGGGAAGAGGAGGAGGAGTGGCAACCATCTTTCAGTCTGATTTATTAATTAGTCCCAGGCCAATTAATAACTACAGTTCTTTTGAACATTTAACCCTCAGTTTCCCTCATCCAAACTGCAAAGCAATAAAACCTCTTCTGTTTGTTGTTTTGTATCGTCCACCAGGCCCTTACACTCAGTTTTTAGATGAGTTGTCAGATTTCTTATCTGATTTGGTGTTAAATACTGATAAGGCTATTATAGTGGGTGATTTTAACATCCATGTTGACACAGAATGTGACAACCTTAGTGTAGCCTTTAAAACTATCCTAGATTCAATTGGTTTTGCTCAAAATGTGCATAAACCGACGCACTCTAGGCTCCATACTTTAGACCTTGTGCTGACATATGGCATTGATTGTGAAGAATTAACAGTATTTCCTCACAACCCTGTCCTATCTGATCATTTTTAATAACATTTGAGTTTAATCTAACTGAGTTCTCCACCCCCAAAAGAGGGTTCCATTATAGTAGATCTTTATAGGATAATGCTGTATCAAAACTTAAAGAGTCTGTCCCCTTTTTAATATCCTCCGTATTGCAGAAATGCCCTGTAGATGGCAGCAATGTTGTTTCTTCCAATTCACAAATAGATGTCTTTGTAAACGGTATGACTTCGTCATTGCGTTCTGCATTAGACAATGTAGCTCCCTTGAAAAAGAAGGTGATTATTCACAGGAAGCTGGCTCCTTGAAGCACAATGTTAGGAAATTGGAGAGAAAATGGCGCTCTACACACCAAGAGGAATCCTACTTAATCTGGAATAACAGTCTATTGTTGTATAACAAGACCCTTCGCAGAGTTAGAGCAGCATATTTTTCATCATTAATTGAGGAGAATAAGAATAATCCTAGATTTCTCTTCAGTACAGTTGCCAAACTTACCCAGAGCCACAGCTCTGTTGATCCATCCATTCCCTTAGCTCTTAGCAGTAATGATTTTATGGGATTCTTCATAAATAAAATTGATTCCATTAAAAATAAAATAATTGGCATCCTCCCAAACATGATTACCTCATCCTCAGTAAGTGAGGCAGCATTGGAGGAATCCTTAGAACCTGCGCAGTGTCTGAACTGTTTAAAAGCAGTAGAGCTTTTTGAGCTATCTAAAATTTTAGCTTCATCTAAACCTTCTACCTGTATGTTAGACCCAATCCCAACCAAGTTGTTTAAGGAGGTATTCCCTCTGATCAGTGGTCCTATTTTAGACATGATTAATCTATCCTTGGTAAATGGATATGTACCACAGGCTTTTAAAGTAGCTGTTATTAAACCTTTACTTAAGAAACCATCTCTTGATCAAGATGAGTTAGTAAATTACAGACCTATATCTAATCTTCTTTTCTTATCTAAAATTCTTGAGAAAGTAGTTGCTAATCAACTATGTGAACATTTACAAAGTAATGACCTACTTGAGGAGTTTCAGTCAGGCTTCAGAGCTCATCATAGCACTGAAACAGCTCTGGTGAAGGTCACCAATGATATTCTCATGGCCTCAGATAATGGACTTGTGTCTATACTTGTCCTGTTAGATCTCAGTGCTGCATTTGATACAGTTGATCACAATATTCTCCTACAAAGACTTGAGCATACTGTAGGGATTAAGGGAAAAGCATTAGGCTGGTTTAAATCTTATCTGTCGGACAGATTCCAGTTTGTTCATGTTAATAATAAATCTTCCTCAAACTCTAGGGTCACTTGTGGAGTACCACAGGGTTCAGTCCTTGGACCAATTCTATTTACTATATATATGCTTCCGATTGGCAAAATTATCAGACAGCATGGGATTAATTTCCACTGTTATGCTGATGACACTCAGCTATATTTATCCATAAATCCTGATGAATCCAATCAGTTACTTCGACTGCAGTCATGTCTTGATGACATCAAAAGCTGGATGACTTTAAATTTCCTGCATTTAAATTCTGACAAGACAGAAGTTGTAATCTTTGGGCCAGAGTCTTCAAAAAATAAAGTTCTTAATCAATCCCTTAATCTGGATGGCATTAACTTGGCCTCTGGTAATAAAGTTAAAAATCTTGGTGTTGTTTTCGACCAAGACATGTCATTTAAATCCCATATTAAACAGGTTTCCAGAGTTTCCTTTTTTCACCTCCGGAATATCGCCAAAATTAGAAACATTCTGTCCAGGAGTGATGCTGAAAAACTAGTCCATGCATTTGTTACTTCAAGGCTGGACTATTGTAATTCTTTACTATCAGGAAGTTCACAAAATGCAGTTCGAAGTCTTCAGCTGATTCAAAATGCTGCGGCAAGAGTTCTGATGAAAATCAACAAGAGGGATCATATGTCTCCAATTTTAGCTTCCCTTCATTGGCTTCCTGTTAAATCAAGAATAGAATTTAAAATTCTCCTTCTAACGTATAAAGCCCTTAATAATCAAGCTCCTTCATATATCAGAGCTCTGATTACCCCGTATGTTCCTAACAGAGCACTTCGCTCTCAGACTGCAGGTCTGCTGGTGGTTCCTAGAGTCTCTAAAAGTAGAATGGGAGGCAGATCCTTTAGCTATCAGGCTCCTCTCCTGTGGAACCAACTCCCAGTTTTGGTCCGTGAGGCAGACACCCTATCTATTTTTAAGACTAATCTTAAAACTTTACTTTTTGACAAAGCTTATAGTTAGAGTGGCTCATACCCTGAGCTATCTCTATAGTTGTGCTGTGATAGGCCTAGGCTGCTGGAGGACATCAGGGTCTAATTTTCTCACTCTACAGATTTCTACTGTTCTTCAGTCTACTGTTCTCCAGTTTTGCATTGTATTACATTGAAATGACTGTCATCATTTCAGCTTTTAACTTTTTGCTCTCTCTCTTTTTCTTCATAGTAGGTGCACCTGGTCTGGCGTTCTGTTAACTGTGACATCATCCAGAGAAGACGGCTCACCCGCTACTTCCATCTAATGTAGAACAGATTACTAGATCAATGTGTGCTTCTGTGCTTTTTTGTTTCTCTTGTTGTGTCTCTGTTCTGTCTTCTGTAACCCCAGTCGGTCGAGGCAGATGACCGTTCATACTGAGCCCGGTTCTGCCGGAGGTTTTTCCTTCCCGTTAATGGGTGGTTTTTCTTCCCACTGTCGCTTCATGCTTGCTCAGTATGAGGGATTGCAGCAAAGCCATGTACAATGCAGATGACTCTTCCTGTGGCTCTACGGTTCCCCAGGAGTGAATGCTGCTTGTCGGGACTTTGATGCAATCAACTGGTTTCCTTATATAGGACATTTTTGACCAATCTGTATAATCTGACCCAATCTGTATAATATGATTGAACTTGACTTTGTAAAGTGCCTTGAGATGACATGTTTCATGATTTGGCGCTATATAAATAAAATTGAATTGAATTGAATTAATTTCATTATTTTCCTCATTAATTGGAACTTCCTTCACTGGGGTCTGACCATAATTTTATTGAAGTTGTCCATTGCACTGGACATATTTGAGTGATTTTGGGTGTACTCTATGTTAGATGTGTAAGTGGCACGTCTTCTATGGTGAGGTGGGGATTTAGCTACCCCTCATCTTCCCTAATTCTTCATTGAATAGCTCTTTGCTGGTCGATCATTTTGGTCTTGTATGGAGGGTATACCTGGGTTACATGTTTTGTTATGGTCAGATTTGTAAGTTTTATTCTGTTTGGTTCGGTTTTTTTTTTTGTATTTTGGTAACATGCCTGCAATCTAGTGTAAAACAGTGGGGGTGAATGTAGCAGTGTGATGTTATTACACTAGATTGACAAGGGAATTAGTCCGGTAGGATACTGTATCAGCACCGGCAGCTTTTATCTTGAAAATACGACAGAGCCATTGAAAAACAGCGGGTTACTTCCTGTTTCTAAATTATTATTTTTATTCAAATTTAATTTGTTACGAATGAAAATGTAAATTATTATCTTTACTATTGAACACATTGAGTTCATGGATTGTTGTTTTGAGTGCTAGTTCAGGGGTTTAAGAAGACTAATTAACGGGTCATACCACTAAAGTCTGTGAAGGGTTTCCCTTCGTCGCGCTCTTTCTGTTCAGATTCCGTGGGAAGAGGTATGAAGTTTTGTTTTCTGTGTTCAATATGTGTAATAAGTGACAGTTTGATTATTGTTTTTGTAAAATATTATGCTTTGTCACATTTGGACTTTGTTGAGCAGCGATAGAGCTGTGTTAACAGTTGTTTAGCTGTTCTTGTGCTACATGAAACATTGCTAATGAAAGTGCTACATTCATGTGCTGAAAATAGTATTGTTCATTGTTAAACAGGCGCTGTGGAACTCTAATGAGAAAAGGCCTGTTTTTGACTATTTTCTATTTGAATGCAGGTATGTGATGTTTCATTATTTTTGGTGTGGGATTATTTCGTTTAGTTTTTTTTTTACTCATGTATTGTTGGAGATCATTTTTATTTTGTAAGGTAAACGTGTCATTTTACACAAGTTGCAGGCGCTTTGCGCTCCTCTTTCTGTTCAGATTCCGTGGGAAGAGGCGCTGTGGAACTCTAATGAGAAAAGGCCTGTTTTTGACTATTTTCTATTTGAATGCAGGAGCATTAAAAGTGCCTTCAGATCAGCCGTGGCCTGATTATTATTTCTCACAAGAAAACGCAGAATCAACTACGCTATATATATATATATATATATATATATATATATATAGTGTCAGGGTTTGTTTATCGATGAACTCAGGACGCACACACGGAACTAAAAGTTTGAGTCTTTATTGAAGGAAGTATGCTGGGTGGTGAGTGATGAAGACCGGAGGTTCAGGACTGCAGAAGGTCAGGGATGTAGATGATGGCAGGAGCTGACGGCCCGGAGTGAGAGAGAGTCACAACTATACAGGCAGCAGGGAAAGCTCAGTACTGCTCGGCTAGCAGGCCCCGTAGCCACAACAGCTTAGCAGTTCATTGGAGACACCAGGGCACAGAGCTGAGCTTCTCCAGGGCGGCTAGTCAGGTTAGCAGAACTTAGGAGACACCAGGGCACAGAGCAGAGCCTTTCCAGGATGGCTAGTCCAGTTAGCAGTTCTCTGGAGACACCAGGACACAGAGCAGAACTTCTCCAGGGACAAACAGCAAAGTATGAGTCTATAGAAAACTGGCAGGACTAACCTTAAACAAGAAAAACAAATCTTCCAAGGCAAAAACGGAGACTGGCATGGAGAGGTGTGGAATGATGACGGCCCAGTGCTGAACTGAAGGCAGAGGGAGGTTTAAATAGAGCACTTCACAGGTGGAACAAGGGTCTGGCTAATTGACTGGTAAATGATTATCAGGTGTGACTGACTGCTGAGGAGGTGAAGTGAAAATTGACAGAAAATAACTGATGACTGAAAACTAACAATAAATAAAGTCAAACCTAACCCAAAAGAGATGAAAAAATGAAAATAACAGAAAAACAAAGCCAAACCAAAACTCAACCATAATAGATAGATAGATAGATAGATAGATAGATAGATAGATAGATAGATAGATAGATAGATAGATAGATAGATAGATAGATAGATAGATAGATAGATATACAGTGTGCGATTTGCAAAAAAAACAGAGGGGGGGATAATTTCAAAAGATGTATTAATGAATCAAAATTTTGTTAATAATGGTTAGCCAGCAGGTGCTCTTTCAGGTAGCTAGCTAGATCCAGTAGGTTAGACTTTTGTTTTTAAACTTGCGCCATCTAATGTCGGGACTCAGGAGTGGGAATTCATTTACTTTAACCGCTTTGAGCAAAAAAATTAATAATACTCTTTAAATACAAACACAATTAATTTACAAATGTGAAGGACACAAGACATGTATTAATATCGCTTTTGAAAAATCCATCATACTCAGGGGTTAAAGCAAAAACAATCAATTTGACTGAAAACATTTTCTAGTCAGCCCATATATTCCCGGGCCGTGGACGTCATGCCACCTTAATAACCTCATTTGCTTATAACAAGTCCACTTTAACCAAATCTGACATTTCCATTGACAATTCCTGTATCTCTCCCACCTTCCTGCTTCAGAGCCTTTGCACCATCAAGGACAGCCTTCTGCATAATCTCCTTCACTTTCCACATCCATAACATCACCTGGTTAACTTTCATATTTGCAGCATCAAGCAAGTTCTTCCTTCACACTTTTGCCAAACTGGTCCACAGTCCACTCACCTTTCCACTTTACAATTTCAAAACCCTTCCCTACTTGTCCCCTGGAAAAACCCCCATAAACTGCAGCTAATTCAAAAGACAGCAGCTTGCATCATTACATCATCTTCTTCACACCTGTACATTAACTCTACTGTAACATTCAATATAAATCAATCCTATATACTCTGTGTCCCCACCTCTCACTCATTGACTGCTGGAGATGGTCAAAAGCCCCTCCACGACCTTCTTTGTTACAGAAAAGCGCAGGTGGAATAATATTTATGATTTTTTTTTACTTTTTCTGAATCAGACCCAGTCAAACCGGGACATTGTTTCACATTCCAACCCTCCTTCTTCTTCTTCTTCTTAAAAAAAGCGCGTCATGCTAAATTAGCCAAGCTACAGCGTTACTCTTTCAGTTTTAAATAAAACATAACAGCAACAGACACACTTACCGAGGGAAGTTGTCAGCTGTTTTATGCACTGAACTTTCTGACCTGGTTTGCATAAATCCAAAGAAAACCTTTGACTACCGCTACTTTCATTCATGCATCTGTGGTCAGTTTGAGATTTTCTTTTAAAAGTTAAAATGATTGAAAACAGATAAACCTCAGACTGGTAGATTTCCGCTTTGCAAATACCCGCCCTACTCTCCTTATGATTGGCTAATGTCCTGGTTCTGCCAGATTTCATTGGTTATGCGCAGCTTCTGTTTAAAATCTTGAATAAAAAGTCTACACGGAACATTTTGCGCTCATTTTCCAAATGACGAAAGTCCCTCACAGCAACGGAGAACATTAAACCCCTGATAATATTACTTATTCAGATCAGAAGGGGGAGGAATGTATCCCCCCCAGGGATAAAACACGAATGACCAGAGGGGGGGACGTCACAACCAGAGGGGGGGAAAATCCCCCCATCCCCCCCAGCAAATCGCACACTGTATATCTATCTATCTATATATATATATATATATATATATATATATATATATATATATATATATATATATATATATATATATATATATATATATAGAGAGAGAGAGAGAGAGAGAGAGATAGAGAGAGATAGAGAGAGAGAGATTTATTCATATGATGCTGTATATTCATGTTATCCTATGTAGGCTACTACACTATTATTAGGCTACCATCAAGGACATGAATGAATTTATACAGGAAATGAACATTTGCCAGGAAGATGTTTATGCAAGAAAGAGCTTTATTAAAACAAACAACTATATACAACGCAATGATCTGCCCACACATGCGTATCCAAAAATTACAACTCCGTGAACTGTCCGTTTGCCTCATCGGGGTTGGAGGTAACTGGCGGCGTTCTTTCCGAGGCAGGCCCGTTGTGCAGACGCCTACTGTGCGTGGCTCTGTACTTCGGCGTCGCCTCTAACCGGGACTGCAGCTTCACACAGAGTTCAGAGAGATCCGGCCTACGAAATGACGGCAGCCGTACAATCCATCCAGAGACCACGCCAACGACGCCATCTTCTTCGCCAGACATGAGGTCGACGGTGGCGGACTTCCAGAGTTCCACTTCCTCATCCGCTAGCACACTCTGCCTCGATTCCAGCAGCTGTAAAAACAAAAACCAATGAATCAGTACTATGCGATGGAATGCACTGCGTATGGACACAACACATCTATCAATGCACCTGAAAAATAGTCACCAAATAAAGTCTTACCCTCTTTCTTCTAGCTCGACTCCGAGCTGAATTGTTGAGTTCTCTGGCTGCGTATATCTGAAGCTCCGGCGTACAGTCTCATAATATGTCTTACAGACGGCTGAAAAACAATTAAATGAGAGTGGTATGAATAAAAATCAAACACAAGTCACAGTAACATTAAACAAGGAAGGAGAAACAGTAAAAACGAGTCACTTACACACAATGTCGTCTTTATCAACATCGTGTAAATCTGGACTTGCAGATATTGCTCCGAGCAAATAGGAGGTCACCGCTTCATTATGAGGCGTGCTTATTCTGTGAAAACAGAATGTACAGTTATGATCGGTATCTATCCTATGGTATCTATACGTATCTATTTCCTTTTACCGCAGAATGAAAGCATATTCTTTAAATCTTACCCTTGCTCCGGTTCATAGCACCTGCATTTTGTCTCCGAGTTGTGAAGACGGCGTACTGCTTCCTGTGAATCACAAAAAAATACACTTTAATAAAGCTTGTTCTTGCAAGGCTACTCTTAGCCGTAGTTTTAGGCCATTGATCACATACCAGCTGTTGTGGTTTTATTTCATCTTCAGGCTCAGAAGATTCTTCTTCTTCTTTTTCTTTTTCTTCTTCTTCTTGTGGGAGGAGTGTGAGTGACGGAGCGGAAGAAAGAGCATTTGAGAAAACTGAGTGGTTTTTCTTACTTTTTTCTGTACTTTTTCACTGGGTGAGTGTAAATATTGTGTATAAAGTTGTTTTACTTTGGTTGTTAGGGTTTTTTGGTGGGGTTTGTGTGGTTTGGTGGCCGTCGTGTTTTGCCCGGCGGCAGGTCGGCGTCTTGAACGCCATGGTGGTGGGTGGTGGTGCTGGCGTCTTCTCTGCGCTGACACGGAGGAACGGCATCAAGGTGGGTGCCGGGTCTGCGTGCAGCATGGAGGACGTTTGTTTGGCGGTGGGTGAGGTTATTGGACATGGTTCCATCAAGCCCGCGGCTCGCATGAACAGAGCCGCGGTGTTGTTTGTTGAGCGTGTTGAGCAGGCGAACCTGTTGGTCGAGTCGGGCATTTCTGTGAACGGCTCGTTCCTCCAGGTGTCGCCGCTCACGCAGCCCGCTACCAGGGTGATTTTGTCAAATGTCCCTCCGTTCATCAGCGACAAGTTCCTCGTTAAAGAGCTCTCTCGTCACGGAAAGGTGGTTTCCCCCGTTAAAAAGATACTGTCGGGGAGTAAATCACCTTTGTTGAAGCATGTTGTCTCCCACCGGAGACAGCTCTTCATGATCCTTAACAAACGTGACGAGGAGCTAAATCTGCATTTCCGGGTGAGAGTGGACCAACTTGACTACGTCTTGTTCGCCACCTCATCCGGCATGAAGTGCTTTGGCTGTGGACAGGAGGGACATTTGATAAAATCGTGCCCAAACAGAGTCGGGTCGGCTCCGTCTGGCTCCGCGGAGCAGCAGCCTGCGGCAACCGGGGAGCAGGTGGGTGTGTCCGGCGAGGCTGGAGCTCCTGCTGCGGTGGAGGAGTGTGGCACTGTGGGGAACTCCAGCGTAGCCGCGGAGGAAGCCGTGGCGTCGGCTCCGGTCGCTGGAGACCAGCAGAGGAGTTTAGTGGAGGACAAAATTGTGGACAAAACACCTGATCCACAAAGGAGTGATTGCATGGTGAGTGAGGGCAGCACGGTGGTGTGTGGTGGTGGGGAAACTTGTGTGACTGGTGAGGAAGTGGAGACTCAGGGTGAGATGGAGCAGGATGATGTGTGTGAAGAGCAGGAGGGTGAGACTGGTGGTGAGGTGACTGGGGTGTGTGGAGAGCAGGGAGGGAAAGGTGAGGTGGTGGCAGGTGGAGGGGAGGTGAGTGTGGAGGAGCATGTGGTGGCTCCTATGGAGGAGCCTGTGGTGGCTCCTGTGGAGGAGCCTGTGGTGGCTCCTGTGGAGGAGAAAGGCGAGGGGCCGCAGGTGATGGAGCAGCAGGAGGTTCCTATGAATTTAAAAAGGTGCAGTAAAAGGAAAAATGTGATGACTGTTGTCCAGACCAGTAAGCAGGTCAGCAAACTGGCCACAGAGAGAAAGGAGGTGTCAGACAGCAGTGATAGTGAGGGTGAGCTGTCTGACAGCAGTGATAGTGAGGGTGAGCTGTCTGACAGCAGTGATAGTGAGGGTGAGCTGTCTGACAGCAGTGAGGTGTCTCTGTCACAGGGTAGCAGTGCAGAGGCACGTTATCCTGTTGAATCTTTTAATCATTTTCTCCAGGAAACAAAAGGATTAAGAGGGATAAAAGTAGAAAAATATTTTCCCAATTTAAAAATATTTTATTTTTCTGCGAGATATTATATTAGAAGAAAGGAAGAGTCTGAGTTTTCTGATCAGGAGGTTTTTAGACTAAAGAAAATTATGGTAAAAGTGAGAAAACAATTTTTAATATAATGATGAGCACTAACTTCTTATTATTTTTATTGTGCGTATTTGATTGTGGTGTTGTTTTTAGCCTTTTACCCAACATGGATAATTTTAAAATAGCTTCTTTAAACGTTAACGGGGCTAGGGAGGCTGTTAAACGCACCATGATTTATGAAATAGCAAAACAGAAAAGAATTAGTGTTTTATTTTTACAAGAGACGCACAGTGATCTTAATAATGAAGCAGACTGGCGCAAGGAATGGAAGGGAGAAGCTTTTTTTAGCCACGGCACCTCCCAGAGTTCTGGGGTGGGCCTCCTCTTTTCCTCAGCTTTCACCCCGAACTCTTTTAATGTAGAAAGTATCGTCCAGGGAAGGTGTCTTTTAGTAAAAGCTCAGTTTGATCATTTTAACGTAGTTTTTATCAATATTTATGCTCCTAACGTCGGTGCAGAGAGGAAGCGTTTTTTAGAGAAAATTGGGGAGAGGTTGGGAGATTGCGGGTTTGATGATTATGTTTTTTTAGGTGGGGATTTTAATTGTACAGAAAACGAATTGTTAGACCGGAATCATAAAGAGCCTCACCAAGCTTCCCAGCAAGCCATGCAGAAGCTTGTCTCGTCTCACGGCCTGGTGGACGTGTGGAGGAGGATGCACACAGGCTCCAGACAGTACACTTGGTGTTTAAAGCATGTCAGATTTTACCAGTAGCTTTTACAGACCACTCTTTGCTTTTAGGGAATGTTTTTATAACAAACATTTTACCTAAAAGCGCCTACTGGCATTTTAATCTGGCTTTAACTCATGATCGTAGTTTTAGAGAAGCTTTAAGTTATTTTTGGACTGTTTTTAGACAAAGAAAGGGTGATTTTACTTGTTTAAGGCAGTGGTGGGACCATGGAAAAGTTCAAATAAAACAACTTTGTCAACAGCATACTCTTAATGTCACTCGTGACGTTACCAGATCTATCAGAGATCTGGAGATGAATATAGTGGAACTAGAACATTTAAGTGAGTCCACAGGAAATCGAGAGCATATTGAAGCTCTCAAATCCAAAAGGCTAGTTTTAGCCAACCTGCTGGAGTCTAAAGTCCAAGGCGTGTTGGTCAGGTCTCGGGTTCAGAACATCACAGAGATGGATGCTCCCTCTAGCTTCTTCTTCAGCTTGGAGAGGAAACGCGGGCAGAGGAAGGTGATCCATTCTTTACTATCTGACACAGGGCAGCAGGTGAGTGAACCGGGCCAGATCAAGAGGAGGGCTGTTGAGTTTTACTCCTCTCTGTTTGAGAGTGAGTATAAGGAGAATGAGGAGCTGTTTGGGGAGTTCTGTGGTGGGCTGCCCCAGGTCTCTGAGGAGACCAACCTACAGCTGGAGCGCCCCCTGGGGGTACAAGAGCTCCATACAGCCCTCCTGAATATGCAGGGCCAGAAGGCCCCAGGCATCGATGGTCTTACAGTAGAGTTTTTCAAAGCCTACTGGGACATCCTGGCGGAAGACCTACTGGAGGTCTATAATGAGAGTTTGGCCGCTGGTTCACTCCCGCTTTCGTGCCGCAGGGCAGTCATCACCCTCCTGCCCAAGAAAGGGAACCTGCAAGACATTAAGAACTGGCGCCCTGTGTCTCTCCTCTGCACCGACTACAAGATCCTCTCCAAAGCCTTGGCAACGCGGCTGAGAGAAGCTATGGAGCAGGTCATCCACCGGGACCAGACCTACTGCGTCCCCGGCAGGTCCATGGTAGATAACGTCTACCTAATTCGGGATGTTTTGGAGGTCTCCGGTTCATTGGGTTTAAGAACGGGCTTGATCGCATTAGATCAAGAAAAGGCGTTGGATCACGTCGAACACGGCTTCCTGTGGAAAACTATGGAGAGGTTTGGGTTCGGCGCTGGTCTGATCGCCAAGATCCAGGTGATGTACAGTGGCATTGAGAGTATGCTAAAGATTAACGGTGGTCTGTGTGCTCCTTTTAGGGTGTGTAGAGGTGTTCGCCAAGGCTGCGCCCTGTCCGGGATGCTCTACGCGCTCTCCCTGGAACACCTGCTTCAAAAGATTTGTTCTAGTGTTCATGGTTTGGTTTTACCTGGTTTTAATAGTAGAGTGGTTCTATCTGCCTATGCTGATGACGTCGTCGTTTTTACTAAAAACCAGCAAGATGTCGACGTACTGAACGAGATAACAACTGAGTTCTCTGTTTTATCTTCTATGAGGGTGAACTTGGGGAAAAGTGAAGCCCTGGCAGTGGGCGAATGGTGTGAAGGGCTCCCGGTTCTCCCTCAGGGACTTTTATGGAAAAAAAGATGGTTTTAAATATCTCGGTCTGTTTTTAGGCAATGAAAACACTGAAAAAAAGAACTGGGAAAACATGGAACAGAAAATAGAATGTAAACTAGAAAAGTGGAGATGGCTACACTCCCACATGTCATACAGGGGAAGGGTTTTGGTTTTAAATAACCTTGTAGCATCTCAGCTGTGGCACAAACTTTCCTGTTTAGACCCACCGTCTGGTTTGTTGGCAAACATACATGCAAAAATGGTCAACTTTTTTTGGAACGGGTTTCATTGGGTGCCACAGTCTGTGTTGTTTTTACCCAGAGAAGAGGGGGGCCAGGGCCTTGTCCACCTGGCCGGGAGAACAGCGGCTTTTAGATTACGTTTTGTTCAGAAATACCTGGCAGGGCCCTCTGACTTAGTGTGGAGGGACGTGGCCAGCTGCATTTTAAGACGTGTAAATAACCTGGGGCTGGATACAGCTCTGTTTTTAACAGATTTAAATCTTTTAAAGTTAAGGGGATTGCCGAGGTTTTATCAGGGTGTTTTTAAATCATGTACCCTGTTTAAATTAAAGCCATCCCAAACGACTAACTCTCTGCACTGGCCTTTAATCTGTGGGTCCAGGCTGGACGTGTGTGAAGGCGCAGGACCAGGGCTGTCGGAGGCGCTGCGCCGAACCAAGACCATAACCGTGAAACAACTGGTGGAGACTGCAGGACCGTCCCTCTCCAACGTCGAAACCATGGGTTCCGTGATGGGGGTACGGTCTGCCAGGCTGGTGCGGCGCTTCCTGGACCTCCTAGGGGAAAGATGTCGGCCAAGGAGAGGAGCCTCCTCCGTGCTTACTGTGAGGGACAGAGCCAACCAGACCCGATGGACTCCTTTCCTGGCCTGATCCTGGATCCTGGTTTCCCAGAGAGAAGTGGACCTCTGCTCTCCAGCCTGGACCCACAGAAGATGGTTTTATTCACTATGGACCAGAAAACTGTTTATGGACTCTGCTTAAAAGCAATGAATCAAAGACACCTCGAGAACCACGCAGTTTGTATATGGACTGATAAACTTGCTGGTAGAGCACCCCAGTGGAGGACTTTATATAAGCCTCCAATTAAAAAGAGAACTGGTGATCTCCAATGGAGGATTTTACACGGTGTCATCGCCACAAACTCTTTTTTATCCGTTATTAATCTGGCTGTTTTAAATGAGTGTCCTTTCTGCAGTCTGTCTGAGAATGTTTTTAATGTTTTTATGGACTGTAACAGACTAAAGACCATTTTTAGCCTTTTAACAAATGTTTTTAGTCTTTTTGGCACTGTTTTTACTATCCATCCATCCATGGAGGAGTGTGCCAAAATAAAAATAATAAGGCAAAGGCCAGACTTTTAAACTTTTTAATCAGTGAGGCAGAGATGGCTATTTATTTGTCCCGTAGAGACAGACTGCAGGGAGGACCTCACCTTGATGCTGTGGCTCTGTGGAAGTGCAACGTTAAAGCCAGAATTAGGCCGGAGTTTCACTTCCACAGAGCCACACAGAACATGGAGGATTTTATGCAGTTGTGGGGTTTTAAAAAGATTTTATGTGAAGTGTCTGAAAGAAAAGAACTTCGATTTAACAAGCTTCTTATTTAAGAAGTTTATGTAAATGACACTTGTTTTTAACTCAATTGCTGAATTGTTTGGCCTTTTGTAATTAAAGTTTTGTTAAAAGTAAAAAAAAAAGTTTTCTTCTATTTCTTCTTCTCTTCTATCATGGCAGATTGCAAGCAACTTTAATGTGCATACCGCCACCTACTGTTAATGAGTGTGTAGCAACACTGTTTTACATCTATTAAATTCTATTTGTTGATTTTGTATTCTGAAGATAATAAATAATAAATAAATAATGCTTTCCTTAATCTATAATTATCCTTTATGTTTCCTTTATTTCCCAATAATCCTTTAGGACTCCATTCTTGGCCTGTCCTTTTATTCCCAACAAGTTTGTAAAATTGTTGAAGTTACATTTTCATCCATACTACTTTTAATTTTCATCCAATATACTAAACCTAATTTCATTCTTCTGAATTCCAGTGGAGTTTCTCCAGTCTCTACTAAAAGAGTGTTGATAGGTGTTGTTTTCACTGCTCCTGTGCATATATGTAAAGCCCTACTTTGTAATCTATCTATTCTTTGTAATGTTGTTTTAGCTGCTGCCCCATAAATAAAACTGTCATAATGTATTATTGATCTCATGAGAGCCCTATATATGTTTAATAATGATTGTCTATCTGCATCCCAATTATTTCCAGCCACAGCCTTCAGTAAATTTATAACTTCTAACTAAATAACACATTTTACAAAGTGATCAGTCCACAAGTGAAAAACAAGGAGACTTGTTGATGAAACTTCTGGCCATGATGCTTTTGTCATGGCAATCAACCTTCAAGATTTCTGACAATGCCATCACATCACTTCTTCTGTGCATCAAACATTTCATGTGGATACTTGGAAATGTTGTCTCTGTGTGCTAATTCCCTCACTGCCTTTGCAAGCAATATTCCAAAGACTTTATTCTCCTTGAGGAAATGGACTGGTGTGCTCTGTGACAACTTCTTACAGTATGTGGTTTGTCCAAAATGTATGACAGTATACATGCTTACTGAAACCTACGAGCTCAGACGCGATGACACAAAGGTTTGTAAGGCTTATGGTCACATACCATTCTACAATCACCCACAGCTAAAGTCTGCATTAAGGAAGAAATGTGGCTCTGTCTTGCTAAGAAAGGCGAAACCTCCCCCTGCAACACTGATTTGCGTTTGTATAGCTCACAGCATTTTCATTTACATGTTAAAGCCTCCCCTAGAATTAGGAGGAGGGGGGCCATGGGGGGACCACTGCCTAGGAAAGCCCACGTCAATTTCTGACAATTCATGGCAGTTTTCGGTGTTGCCTGCAAATTACCGTGAACAGCCGTTAACCTGAACTTCCACGACAATCTACAGTGCCGCACAGTGACGAAAATCACACTTTTCATGCAGTGCTTGTGATTTTCTGGTCAGTAGGAAAGGAGCAGATGAATAATATAAAGAAAGACAGAGAATTAAGAAAGTGCAAAGAGTGAAAAAAGATGAAAGAGAAATAACCATCACCCATGCCTCGTGTACCCAACCGTGACTAACAACCATACCGTGCCAACGTGCTCTTGAGCTGTGCATTTATTTCTTTTATCACAGTGTTCCGAACACATTTTCTTTTCTTTTTTTTTCCAAGCGAGACAAGCTATAAATCCACCCTTTGTGCATCTAATAAAGCCAAGGAGTGATCTTCTGATCCCTGAACAACTGACCATTGATATAAAGTTTGTCAACTGCAACGTTAGCTCTGACACCATCATTAATGTATTTTTTCCTGATTGGAAATAACACTCGTTTATGATCTAGGATTTCCTTAGGAAACTGGTCATTAACACTGAAATCCGTTCCTCTCAATTCACTGCCATAGCTTTTAACAAACACTTTTTGTTTATAATGCTCAAACAATCGGACGAGGGTGGATTTTATGGGGTTTCTTACCTCCGAGCCGGTGAACGCGATGGAAGGTGATGTTTTTTACCTGATCCGCCGGTATTTTCAGCTTCTGCTGGAGAAACTCACGTATAGCAAACTCGGGGTCTTCTTCTTGCCGCTCCGGGATTCCTGCAAAGATGAGATTGTCTCTCATACTTCGTGACTGTATGTCCAGAATGGATTCTTTCATCTTCTTATTGTCGCCGGTCAGCCGCATCAACCCCTCGGTGAGCTCCGTGACTTTCCCCCTCAGCGAGTCGTTCTCCACGACAACAGAAGCCAGCTGGGCTTGGCTAAATTCGACCGCTTCTCTCAGATTCTGAAACTCTTTGTGGAGCACCTCTACCAAGGCGAGGCGAGCGTCCAGGCTGGTAAGCTTTTTGTCGATTGATTCCAGGACGTCACTGTAGCTCCTTTCGGGAGACAAAGTGGAAGTTGACGCACCGGTAGAGCTAGACCGAGTTCGTTTGAGTGAAGGTGTGTTTGTGGCTGCGGGATTTTTTTTCTTCCCCATCACGATGTCAAAACACTCGTCCAGGGAGCTCTCCAGGCTCGTCAAGGTCTCTTCTTCCAGTTTGCTCCCTCGTGAAAATGAGACATGGTAAGACGACCCTCCTGCGTTTGTAGCACTGATGTGCGAGGCTTTAGTCATAATCTCCTTATGTGCTGTAGAACCCTCTTGAGTTCCATCTCTTGCATCAATGATTAGAGAATCCTTGTTCTTGTACAGGAAATCTCCCATGATATTGACTGTCCCAGATAAGGATGGACAGATTCCTGCAGCTTTTGAATTTTCTGCCTTATTTGCAGATTGCTGTTTCATTTCCATATATTTCTGCTTTAAAGCACGTCTATAAGCCTCTCCTTCTGTTTTAAAGAGGTTTAAAATCTTCAGCTCAAGGTCACATTTCCCTTTTCTTTTTTTAGTGTTGTTGTTTGCTTTGTAATCATAACTCTGACTTCCATTTGCTCACAAAGAGACGTGTCAAAACAGCCTGTTTCAGGCCAGGGCGAATTTAACTTTTGTGTCCTTTTACTCCATTTCTTAGAAATCTTTAGAATTTTTGAAGCAAACTCAGGGTTCTTTAATCTTATAATTACGATAGGAATGTTTGCCATTTTACTCTGTATTAGTTTAGTTAAACCAAGTTAAAAAAAAATTAAGAGGTGACGCGGGGTTAATTTCTCTCGCAGAAACACTGAAAACTCCTGCAGACTGAACTCTTTCCTTTCAAAGATTTGTGTGTGTCTGCGCGGGCGGAGGGAGGGAGGGGGCCTCTTTGGCTCGGGACAGCTGTGTGTGTGTGGTTCTTCTGCCTGAAGAGAACTTTGTGTGTGTGTGTGTGTGTGTGATTTTTCTTCGGGCGGGGATGAGCAGCTTGGCAACGCTCACTGATGGACTAAAAATAACTCAGGCTGCTGCTTTTCTCTCCCCCGCTGACAGGCAAAACGCAGAAAGGGGCCACGCCGCAGCCTTCTTCCCCACAAATCAGATCTTCAAACACAATTTTTAAGTATCTTCACCCACATCTTTTCAACATAGCAGCTTCAATAAGTATACACACTTTGGTCCACCAAGATTTCCTTTCATTCACTCCTAGAGAAAAAATAAAAGTTTCCAAGCACTGTTTACCTCATCAACCTAGACAAACTTTACCTCTAACAACGGAACTTTGAAGAGAAAAACAGACCACCCAGTGTAAACACCCAGTTTCATACATGCGTTTTAGTCAAACAATAGAGCTCTCTTCATTTAAACTCACATGTAGACCTCTGTCACACAACACATCACTCATTCTGAATCATCACTTCTCAACATTCACACATTCTCACTCTCCTGGGAAACTTATTGTTTTTTTTTCTAATGGTCCAAATGTTCAATGTTCCTGGATTTTTAATGTGCGCACAGAAAATTTAAATCAGGTTTTTTTATTGGACCTGTAGCAAAAAAAAGTTAAAAATAAACATTTATACTTCACGTGCTCAAAGCAAGGCCTTGAATTTGATAGGAGGCTCTTTCACCTCGTTTACCTAAACCTGGAGTACTTAACCACAACAGACTGCAGTTTTTAAGGCCACATTTTCATTGGATTTCCACACGGAATGACCCAAGAAATGCCTTTTTTCTTCTTCAAGCGCTTACATTACCAGGGCCACGCCCTAAATGGACTCCGACCAGCCGGACATTTCTAAAATCAACCTCTCACAATGATTTTTGATTCTAAAAAGTTATGTATTTAGTAGAATATCAGCAAAACCGCGAAAGTTAGATCCATTCTATGTATGTTGTCGCGTGTAATCAATTTTGTAGGAATGCCATATCATTCCAAATCTTTTCGTGTTTAAGACAATCTTTTCCTGCCCAGGAAAATACCGATAGATGGCAAGACAAGAGAACGACCCCTCCCATATATCAAACAATTAAAAGCACTCTTCCCAAATCAAACCTCACAGGCGGCAGTTTTGTCATTCATTCAATTCAATTCAATTTTATTTATATAGCGCCAAATCATGAAACATGTCATCTCAAGGCACTTTACAAAGTCAAGTTCAATCATATTATACAGATTGGGTCAGATTATACAGATTGGTCAAAAATGTCCTATATAAGGAAACCAGTTGATTGCATCAAAGTCCCGACAAGCAGCATTCACTCCTGGGGAACCGTAGAGCCACAGGAAGAGTCATCTGCATTGTACATGGCTTTGCTGCAATCCCTCATACTGAGCAAGCATGAAGCGACAGTGGGAAGAAAAACCACCCATTAACGGGAAAAAAAACCTCCGGCAGAACCGGGCTCAGTATGAACGGTCATCTGCCTCGACCGACTGGGGTTACAGAAGACAGAACAGAGACACAACAAGAGAAACAAAAAAGCACAGAAGCACACATTGATCTAGTAATCTGTTCTACATTAGATGGTAGTAGCGGTCTCTTTCTCTTAACAAGCAGAGAAAGAGACAGAGAGAAGTTTAAAAAAACATTTACACTCACCTCTGCCTTTCTCCGTCCGCGTTTACCCCGGCTGGAATGGCCAGCTCGCCGAGGAAACCTAGACCGCCTTGGGATTTCTCCCCTTCCTTAAAAATCACGTTGGGGCCACCAATTACGTGGGAGATTATTTAACTATTGAACCTTAAGAAAGAAGACTCGGGGAGAAATCGGTCCTTTGTCATTGTCAACGAGAATTTCCTTTATTCCAAACTTGCACGTACGAATGGGTACAAGCAGAGAATTCTAAATTCATGATCTCTAGGGCACTCTAGGGTGGGAACATGTGAATCTGACTAACCGTGGCTTTCTGTTTGTCCTTTTGTCTGGTTGGGTTTAGACTGCCACCTCTCATGGGACATCTCAGGTCTCCAAGTGTGGAGCCGACCCCCATCCTGTTCTCTGTTGGCTGGCACCTTGGTCTGCTGGTGCGTTGGTGGTCCTCGTTGTCCGGGGCAGGGTGCTTCGGCGGGCGCCGGCTCACTCCTGGTGGATGCTTCATGGGGCCTGGGCCCCAGGTTGCTCTGTTGGGGGCTCCACTGGGGGGTGGGCCGCTCCTGGGCCTCGGGTCTCTGGGCCCATGGCTGGATCCGCGCCGGTGTAGCCAGCTGCCGGCGGATCCCACAGGCTCACCCTTGTGGCTGCCGGGGGCTTCGGCGTTGTGGCTGTTTGGGGGGTGGTTCTTGGGGTCCATCTCTGCTCTTCCCGCATATGGGGGAGGCAGCTTTACCAGTGTTGGTCCTTCTTGGGAACCTTTGCTCTTGGTGGTGTCCATTCGGGCATCTAGAGTTTTGGTTCCCCTGGCATCTGCCTGAGTGCTCTAGGGGGTGGGTCTTAGGCTCCTCACAACCGCTATGGAGCATTTTCCTTATGGAAAAACCTTACATACACAAGCATACTCTCAAACCCCCTAAAGGTGCTTGGATTCAGGTAAAACCCCTATTATCTTTATCTGTCACTTTATACATTTCTTTCATCTTTTCTCCCTTTAAGCATTTCGTTTAATCTGTTTTCTCTCCTTTTTTCCTCTTTCCCTTCCCATTTCTGTGTCCACTGAACATGACATAATTCCAGCATAAAATCTAATAAAGCTTCTTGCATATATAAATCAAGCGGAACACTATGGCGAAAACAGTAAGGATCTACTTGTCAAAGTAAAATCTGTTGGGCTCTTTTTGGAATTAAGACAATTCTTAATGCCACATTGCCAGACACAAAAAAGTAAAAGGAGAAATTATAGTTTTTTAAAAAATAAATCAGAATGAAAGTAATAGAGCTACTCCAACATACTCCCAAACTTTAGTAGCACAATTCTATAATTCTGGTTCCTCTATTTCTCAAGTATTGGCTTAGAGACGCCATTCTGAATATAAGGCAATACTGGAGAAAAAAAAGAAGGTAAAATGGGGAACCATATCCTTTTGGAATTTGTTAGCATTAGGTTTTATCCACTAAAGCCATAAAGGCTTAATTTGAAATATAAATTCTGTAAACCATTTTTGTGCCCTTTCAATTCAATTCAATTTAATTTATATAGCACCAATTAATAAACATGTCATCTCGAGGCACTTTACAAAGTCAAAATCAATCATATTATACAGATTGGTCAAAAATTTCCTATATAAAAGGGAACCAGTTGATTGCTTCAAAGTCCCAACAAGCAGCATTCACTCCTGGAGAAATGTAGAGCTACAGGGAGAGTCATCTGCATTGTCCATGGCTTTGCAGTAATACCTCATACTGAGCAAGCATGAAGCGACAGTGGAAAGAAAAACCACCCATTAGCGTGAAGGAAAAACCTCCAGCAGAACCAGGCTCAGTATGAACGGTCATCTGCCTCGACCGACTGGGGGTTAGAGAAGACAGAGCAGAGACAACAAGACAGACAAAAAGCACAGAAGCACACATTGATCCAGTAATCTGTTCTATATTAGATGATAATAGCGATTGAGCTGTCTTCTCTGGATGATGTCTCAGATAACAGAATGCCAGACCAGATGTACCTACTATGAAGGAAAAAAAAGAGAGAGAAAGAGAACAAAAAGTTATAAGCAGAAATGATGACAAGCAATGCATAACTGAAGAACAGTAGAACTCGATAGAGTGAGAAAAATAGATCCTGATGTCCTCCAGTAGGTCAGGGCAACATAAGCCACTCTAGTTATAAGCTTTGTCAAAAAGGAAGGTTTTAAGATAAGTCTTAAAAGTAGACAGGGTGTCTGCCTCACGGACCAAAACTCGGAGTTGGTTCCACAGGAGAGGAGCCTGATAGCTAAAGGATCTACCTCCCATTCTACTTTTAGAGACTCTAGGAACCACCAGCAGACCTGCAGTCTGAGAGCAAAGTGCTCTGTTAGGAACATACGGGGCAATCAGAGCTCTGATATATGATGGAGCTTGATTATTAAGGGCTTTATACATTAGGAGAATTTGAATTTCTATTCTTGATTTAACAGGAAGCCAATGAAGGGAAGCTAAAATTGGAGAAATATGATCCCTCTTGTTGATTTTTATCAGAACTCTTGCTGCAGCATTTTGGATCAGCTGAAGACTTTGAACTGCATTTTGTGGATTTCCTGATAGTAAAGAATTACAATAGTCCAGCCTTGAAGTAACAAATGCATGGACTAGTTTTTCCTGAACAGAATATTTCTAATTTTGGCAATATTCCGGAGGTGAAAAAAGGAAACTCTGGAAACCTGTTTGATATGGGATTTAAATGACATGTCTTGGTCAAAAATAACACCAAGATTTTTTACTTTATTACCAGAGGCCAGGTTAATGCCATCTAGATTAAGTGATTAAGAACTTTATTTTTTGAGGACTCTCGTCCAAAGATTACAACTTCTGTCTTGTCAGAATTCAAATGAAGAAAATTTAAAGTCATCCAGCTTTTGATGTCATCAAGACATGCCTGTAGTTGAAGTAATTGATTGGATTCATCAGGATTTCAATTCAATTCAATTCAATTTTATTTATATAGCGCCAAATCATGAAACATGTCATCTCAAGGCACTTTACAAAGTCAAGTTCAATCATATTATACAGATTGGGTCAGATTATACAGATTGGTCAAAAATGTCCTATATAAGGAAACCAGTTGATTGCATCAAAGTCCCGACAAGCAGCATTCACTCCTGGGGAACCGTAGAGCCACAGGAAGAGTCATCTGCATTGTACATGGCTTTGCTGCAATCCCTCATACTGAGCAAGCATGAAGCGACAGTGGGAAGAAAAACCACCCATTAACGGAAAAAAAAACCTCCGGCAGAACCGGGCTCAGTATGAACGGTCATCTGCCTCGACCGACTGGGGTTACAGAAGACAGAACAGAGACACAACAAGAGAAACAAAAAAGCACAGAAGCACACATTGATCTAGTAATCTGTTCTACATTAGATGGTAGTAGCGGGTGAGCCGTCCTTTCTGGATGATGTCACAGTTAACAGAACGCCAGACCAGGTGTACCTACTATGAAGAGAAAAGAGAGAGAACAGAAAGTTAAAGCAGAAATGACAACACATAATGCATAATTGAAGAACAGTAGAACTCAATATAGTGAGAAAATTAGATCCTGATATACTCCAGTAACCTAAGCCTATAGCAGTAAAACTATAAAGGTAGCTGAGAGTAACATGAGTCACTAGTTATAAGCTTTGTCAAAAAGAAAAGTTTTAAGCCTAGTCTTAAAAGTAGACAGGGTGTCTGCCTCACGGACCAAAACTGGGAGTTGGTTCCACAGGAGAGGAGCCTGATAGCTAAAGGATCTGCCTCCCATTCTACTTTTAGAGACTCTAGGAACCACCAGCAGACCTGCGGTCTGAGAGCGAAGTGCTCTGTTAGGAACATACGGGGTAATCAGAGCTCTGATATATGATGGAGTTTGATTATTAAGGGCTTTATACGTTAGAAGAAGAATTTTAAATTCTATTCTTGATTTAACAGGAAGCCAATGAGGGGAAGCTAAAATTGGAGAAATATGATCCCTCTTGTTGATTTTCATCAGAACTCTTGCTGCAGCATTTTGGATCAGCTGAAGGCTTTGAACTGCATTTTGTGGACTTCCTGACAAATACAACTTAGTGTCATCAGCATAACAGTGGAAATTAATCTTATGTTGTCTGATAATTTTGCCGATCGGAAGCATACATATAGTAAAGAGAATTGGTCCAAGGACTGAACCTGTGGTACTCCACAAGTGACCCTAGAGTTTGAAGACGATTTAATATTAACATGAACAAACTGGAATCTGTCCGACAGATAGGATTTAAACCAGCCTAATGCTTTCGCCTTAATCCCTACAGTATGCTCAAGTCTTTGTAGGAGAATATTGTGATCAACTGTGTCAAATGCAGCACTGGGATCTAATAGGACAAGTACAGACACAAGTCCATTATCTGAGGCCATGAGAATATCATTAGTGACCTTCACCAGAGCCGTTTCAGTGCTATTATGATGAGCTCTGAAGCCTGACTGAAACTACTCAAGTAGGTCATTACTTTGTAAATGTTCACATAGTTGATTGGCAACTGTCAGGGTTTGTTTACCGACGAACTCAGGAAGCGCACACAGGACTAAAGTTTAAGAGTTTTATTTAAATGAAGTATGCTGGATGATGAAGACTGGAGGTACAGGACTGCAGAAGGTCAGGGATGTAGGTGATGGCAGGAGCTGACGGCCCGGAGAGAGAGAGTTCACACTCACTAGGTGCTGCTCGGGTAGCAGGCCTCATAGCAACACCAGGACTCAGGGCGGCTAGTCAGGTTAGCAGTTATCAGGAGACACCAGGACACAGAGCAGAGCTTCACCAGAGCAGCTTGACAGGTTAGCAGTTATCAGGAGACACCAGGGGTCCGTTCTTCGTACGTTGCTAACTCAGTTAGCAGGATTTCATTGTTGACGATTTGGCATGGTCTTGGATCGTTTGGTTCTTCGAAAGACATCCTGCACTTGTTGTCATAGTAACATGTGCGCCAGCTTAAGCCTGCTCGAGAGCAGGCTTATTTCATGTAAACAAGATTAGATCACGGCTGTATAAGCGGAGGAGATAGGGAAGTCTGCCGTAGCCATGTCCATTTTTACGACTGCAACCTGTTGCGGAAGGTGCAAGAATAATTTGCAGAGTTTTTCGAATTAATCGCGTATTGCACAATAGACAGGATCCTTTAGCGCAGCGCGACAGTGTAATTGTAGTACGATTTTCTTGGTGGCTGTTATAAACAGACAAAAACATAATTTAACAGTGGCTTTTAAAGGGGAAAAAGTGGTGTTGGAACCATAAATCTAAAATATTGAAGTTATTTGTATGATGGTTTGCTTTTTAGTTTTATCCTATTCAGTAAGAAGATTTTTTCGGGCCATTTTATTGTGAAGTTTAGTTTACTTTGAAAGGCTTGCTTCCTGTCGAGCCTTATATTGTATTAGAAAAAACTATGGATGGATTATCTAGCCACGGAGCAATACAGTTTTACCGTGTAAACTGTGGATGACTTCGAAAAGGAAAATTTTCATTTTTTATCGATAAAGATTTTTTTTTGTTAAAATTCCCAGTTTGCATGCGTCCTTTATTTCCCGTGCCTAAGGAATGACACTGAAATGTGGATCTCTTGAATTAACAAGTGCCTTTTTAAAAGTATAATAATTAAAGGCTACCATTTTGTAGAATATTCTTGTATTTCACTTTTACTTGTCCCCATGTTCTAGTGGCTCCCTTGGAGGCTCTGACATAAAATAAAGTAAATATCAAATTTTTAAAATGCAAAAATTCATACTGTAGAAAGTGATAGAAACATCTACCATGGACAGCATTTACGCATTAATTTGTCTGCTGCTTTTTGCCAGCCCTCTCTCCTGGCTTTAACAAATTTTGAGGTGTTTTAATTAATGACTCAATCGGCATGACCTTCCATTAAAAGCTCGTGTTGTGCTTGGGAGAAAAACTGTGGGCGTTCTTTGGCCATGCTGAACAGCCAATAGCAGTGTTTCTACTATCGATACATTTCCCCTTTTAAACAAACTCATGAACGCGCAGTTGTCTCAGATAACTCAATCCAGCCATACTAATCGTAAACAACAGGTGTGTTCGAAGAACCCAATTAGCCGTATCATGATTAGCCGGATGAAATCATCTTGGATGTGTCATTAGATCTCGGATGTTTTAAGCAACGTACAAAGAACGGACCCCAGGACACAGAGCAGAGCTTCTCCAGAGCAGCTAGTCAGGTTAGCAGTTCTCTGGAGACACCAGGACACAGAACAGAACTTCTCCAGGAACAAACAGTAAAGTAAAGAGTCTTTAGAGAGACTGGCAGGACTAACCTTAAACAAGAGAGAACAAAAACAAATCTTCCAAGGCAAAACAGGGACTGGCATGGAGAGGTGGATAACAGAAAACGGCCCAGACAGAGGGAGGTTTAAATAGAGCACTAACAGGTGAAACAAGGGTCTGGCTAATTAACAAGTAAATGATTATCAGGTGTGACTGACTGCTGAGGAGGTGAAGTGAAAATTGACAGAAAATAACTGATGACTGAAAACTAACAATAAATAAAGTCAAACCTAACCCAAAAGAGATGAAAAAAATGAAAATAACAGAAAAACAAAGCCAAACCAAAACTCAACCATGACAGCAACTACTTTCTCAAGAATTTTAGATAAGAAAAGAAGATTAGATATAGGTCTGTAATTTACTAACCCATCTTGATCAAGAGAAGGTTTCTTAAGTAAAGGTTTAATAACAGCTACATTAAAAGCCTGTGGTACATATCCATTTATTAAGGATAGATTAATCATGTCTAAAATAGTGCCACTGATCAATGGGAATATCTCCCTAAACAACTTGGTTGGGATTGGGTCCAACATGCAGGTAGAAGGTTTAGATGAAGCTCAAATTTTAGATAGCTCAGAAAGCTCTACTGCTTTTAAACAGTTCAGACACTGTGCAAGTTCTAAAGATTCCTCCAACGCTGCCTCACTTACTGAGGACGAGATAATCGTGTTTGGGAGGATGCCAAATATTTTATTTTTAATGGCATTGATTTTAATTTATGAAGAATCCCATAAAGTCATTACTGCTAAGAGGCTAAGGGAATGGATGGATCAACAGAGCTGTGACTCTGGGTAAGTTTAGCAACCGTACTAAAGAGAAATCTCGGATTATTTTTATTCTCAATTAATGATGAAAAATATGCTGCTCTAACTCTGCAAAGGCTCTTTTTGTACAACAATAGACCGTCTTTCCAGATTAGGTAGGATTCCTCTTGGTGTGTAGAGCGCCATTTCTTTTCCAATTTCTTAAGACTGTGCTTCAAGGAACGCAGCTCTGAATTAAACCAGAGAGCCAGCTTCCTGTGAATTATCAGCTTCTTTTTCAAGGGAGCTACATTATCTAATGCAGAACGCAATGAGGAAGTCACACCATTAACAAAGGTGTCGATTTGTGAATGTGAAGAAACAGCATTGCTTCCATCTACAGGGCATTTCTGCAATACTGAGGATATTAAAAGGGGGACAGACTAAGTTTTGATACAGCATTATCCGATAAAGATCTACTATAATGGAACGCTCTTTTGGGGTGGAGAACTCATATTAAACTCAAAGGTTGTTAAAAAAAATGGTCAGATAGGACAGGGTTGTGAGGAAATATTGTTAATTCTTCACAATCAATGCCATATGTCAGCACAACGTCTAAAGTATGTAACCAAGAGTGTGCTGGTTTATTCAATTCAATAAAATGTTATTTATATAGCGCCAATTGATGAAAATTGATATAAATATATAGGTTTTATCCACTAAAGCCATAAAGGCTTTATTTGAAATATAAATTCTGTAAACCATTTTTGTGCCCTTTCAATTCAATTCAATTTAATTTATATAGCACCAATTAATAAACATGTCATCTCGAGGCACTTTACAAAGTCAAAATCAATCATATTATGCAGATTGGTCAAAAATGTCATATATAAGGGAACCAGTTGATTGCTTCAAAGTCCCGACATGCAGCATTCACTCCTGGAGAAGCGTAGAGCTATAGGGAGAGTCGTCTGCATGGCTTTGCAGCAATCCCTCATATGGAGCAAACATATGCATATTTTGAACAAAACCAATTGATTCTAGGACAGTTTTAAAGGCTACACTAAAGTTATCACATTCCGTGTCAACATGAATGTTAAAATCACCCACTATAATAACCTTGTCAGTGTTTATCACCAAATCAGATAAGAAGTCTGACAGCTGATCCAGAAACTGAGTGTAAGGGCCTGGTGGACAATACAAAACAACAAACAGAAGAGGTTTTATTGCTTTGCAGTTTGGATGAAGGAAACTGAGGGCTAAATGTTCAAAAGAACTGTAGTTATTAATTGGCCTGGGACTAATTAATAAATCAGACTGAAAGATGGTTGCCACTCCTGCTCTTCCCACAGATCTGGGAATGTGGAAATTTGAATAATTGGAGGGAGTTGACTCATTTATACTAACGTAGTCCTCTTGTAGCCAGGTTTCTGTGAGACAAAATAAATCAATCTGATTATCAGAAATAAAGTCTTTGGAGGGAGAGACCTTATATTTAATAAACCACATTTAATTGTTTTATTTTTTGTTTCAAAATGAGCCGTGTTGATTTTTATTAGATTTTTATGATTTGCTCCGTTTAGATCCGTTTTAATCTGTTTAGTTTTGGCTGTGGGAAAGACGCCGTCTCAATAGGATAATGGGTGGGTAACAGTACAGAAGCTGCAAAGAGGTGTGTTAAACTACAGCTCTGCTTCCTGGTCTGGACCCTGGGTTGTCAGCATTTAGGAGAACTAATAAATCCGGCCAGATTCCTAGAAAGTAGAGCTGCACCACCCAAAGTGGGATAGATGTCGTCTCTTCGGATCAGACCAGGTTTTCCCCAGAAGGTTCACCAGTTATCAATGTAGCCCACATTGTTTTCAGGACACCACCTAGACAACCAGCGGTTGAATGACGACATGCTGCTAAACATGTCATCACTGGTCAGATCAGGCAGGGGACATAAGAAAATTACAGAGTCCGATATTGTTTTAGCAAACTCACACACCGAAGCAACACCAACTTTAGTTTCAAACCGAGTCATGATTAAAAGCTCAGAAAAAGCATAACATCCTTGATTTTGTGATTATTTTGGAGGGGAAAAAATTAAAATAAAGATTTTCCATGTTTTGTTTGAAATTTTTTTATTTTGGTAAAAACTGAGCGAATCTGTGGTACATAGTCTGTCAGTTCATTCAAGCAAACGAAATACAATAATGCTGGTTTATATAACATGTACAGTATACCCGAAACACCCAAGAGATCCCGATGTCACGATGAAATGAAAAAATATAATGCATGTCAGCCTTGTATGTGTTTTCTATGACACACTGAGGAAAAAGACTGGGCATAACATTCCCCTTAAGTATAACTACCCCTGCCCTAGACATGTTAAAGCTCAAGATACGTTTTCTTTATGATTTTAAGATAAGGCAAATCTTTTTAAAAAGTAATTTACTAACAGTTTAAACAAAAGAAACTAATTTAGTTTAATGGTTTCATTGTTGCATCTAACCTCAAAGATACATACTCAGTTAAGGTTTATTCATGTTTTTGTTTACAATCATGCTATATTAATGCTAAAGGTAATGGAAGAAACACACACTCAGCCTTTAGTATGTCCAAATGACTGCAGTACTGATTTAATACAAACATTTGTCTGCAGAGAGTAAAGAATACCACTTTTTCTTCATGATGTAACTAAATGGATTTATTTATATCTCTATGGAAACTTGGCCAGTTTTAATATTCTACCACAAGGCCAGATTTTCAGTCTTTGAAAAGCCTGGAGCTTGACGAATCTTCCAGTAGGTTCCATTATATGTCCACACTTCTCTGCCAGCCTCATCAAGTACTTTTCTGTAAAAAGACAACACAGACTAGTAAGGCGATCACAATAATCCAAAACGTAAAAATGGTAAATAGCCTGTACTTGTATAGCGCTTTATTCAATCAAACAACTCCAAAGAGCTTCAGACGGAGCGAGGGTCTGAACCAGCATCCCACAAGTTACAGGGCAAACTCCTAGCTCTTGTGCTACTGTTGCCCGGTTCATAATGTGTTCCAACAATGGACATTAAAATGGCAAATGGCTTGTACTTGTATAGCGTTTTAACTAGTCTGACAACCCCAAAGCGCTTTACACTACAATCAGTGATTCACCAATTCACACACACATTGACACCCTGACAGTGGTGACCTAAGTTAGTAGCCACAGAAACGAGGCTGCCTTACTGTTAGGATATCAACAAGGTCAAGTGGAACGAGCTGTTTATACCAGAACTGCATGGCACACTTAGATGGCACTGACCCAAAAGATTGGCACATATCTATCAGATACCACCCCGGAGGTGACACAGTTTCCCTGCTGATGTCACAGTTTGGATGTGTACCGCCCCTGTATGGGTGTGTCCCGAGATCCCTTTATAATGTTTGTGTGATGAGCACTCGAGGCCTTCCTGCCGATCAGGGGCCCATCAGCGCTGGTGTGACTGTAACTATTTCTCTGTATTTACGTAGATAAAATATAACTAAAAGCATACTTGTCTGTTTTATGCGTCCTACATTCAAGGTAGTAAAGTAAGTGGGGGTCGCCTGACTGGGTAAAACGAACTGGGTCCACCGAGGGTGCTTCACCGTAGACACGGCACAGTGAAACAATAACATTACATTGTCGTCACTGGGCCCTCTGACTACTGCGAGCAGCCAATTCAGGTAAAGTGTCTTGCCCAAGGACCCAATGACTGAGAAGGTTGGATTGGGGAAGCGAACCAGCAACTCGGCAATTGCTGGAGAAACTCCCCAACTCCTGCAACCCTGTCGCCCCCAGTGGTGAAAGTTAAAAGTTGAAAGTTTTATTCTCTAATGTAGTTAAGAACTCAGTGGAACAGAAGTTATGTTTAGTGCGGACTAATTTAAGTGTGGCACAACTAGTGTTGCGCTGATGCCGATACCGATACCCGATACCTGGCTGTGCAGTATCGGCCGATACCGATACCATACCTATACCATTACTTTGAAATTTATATGTGTGTGTATATATGAATAACAGCATACTACTTGGATGTAAAATAATTGCTATCATGGCTTTGTCAAGCTGCTACCTTATTAAAGCAGGAAAAAAGACTAATACAAAGTGAATCCAGTAGAGCTAGTGAGTGTCGGGAGAGAGAAGGCTGTGTTCAAGTGACATACAAACATCAAAATGGTATCTGTGACCTATTTGTTGGTACTCACCAATACTGATACCACCATTTTAGTGCGGTATCGGCACCCCGGCCGATACTGGTATCGGTGCAACACTAGGCGCAAGCAATCAAACGGTGTGCTTACCACAGGGTTTGCTGTATTTTACCGCCCACTTCCTACTGAGCTTAAGTTCATCAAGGATTAAGGTCAAGTTATTAAGATAAAGCCTTGTTTAAAATCCAGTTTTTGAACCGCTCATTAAGAAGTGTGAAGTGCAGCTACGAAGTTGATCGTTTTCTCCCATTTGGTTATAGCATGTTATGAGGAGTGGTCCAGGTATCTGTGGTAATTTTAGTTTTCATGTAAATCTGACAAAAGGGACTTTATGTTTGTAAATTTAATATATGCTGGGTTTATATTGGTCATATACGGCTTCGAAGCAATTCTGGTCCACTATCCGGCGTCTCAGGAGGGGGAAGCAGTGCAGTACCAACACTGTTTACAGTGGGGGTGGTGTGCTGCTGACCTCGACTCGGGACGTTGTGTTTCGGTGGGCGAAATACTTCGAAGACCTCCTTAATCCTACCAACACGTCTTCTGTTGCGGAAGCAGAGCCTGAGGACTCTGGGTCGGGTTCTCCCATCTCTGGTGCTGAGGTTGCCGAGGTTGTTAAAAAGCTCCTCGGTGGCAAGGCCCTGGTGGTGGATGAGATTCGCCCGGAGTACCTTAAGGCTCTGGATGTTGTGGGGCTGTGTTGGTTAACGCGGCTCTGCAACATTGCGTGGACATCGGGGGCAGTTCCCCTGGATTGGCAGACTGGGGTGGTGGTCCCCCTATTTAAAAAGGGGGACCGGAGAGTGTGTTCCAACTACAGGGGAATCACACTTTTAAGCCTCCCTGGTAAGGTCTATTCAGGGGTTCAGGAAAGGAGGGTCCGTTGGATAGTCGAATCTCGGATTCAGGAAGAGCAGTGTGGTTTTCGTCCTGGCCGTGCAACACTGGACCAGCTCTATACCCTCAGCAGGATTCTGGAGGGGGCATGGGAGTTTGCCCAACCAGTCTACATGTGCTTTGTGGATCTGGAGAAAGCATTCGACCGTGTCCCCCGAGGGATCCTGTGGGGGGTACTCCGGGAGTATGGAGTACCGGGCCCTTTAATAAGGGCTTTCAGGTCTCTGTACGACCGGTGTCAGAGTCTGGTCCGCATTGCCGGCAGTAAGTCGGACTCGTTTCCGGTGAGAGTTGGACTCCGCCAAGGTTGCCCTTTGTCACCGATTCTGTTCATAACTTTTATGGACAGAATTTCTAGGCGCCAAGGTGTTGAGGGGATCCGTTTTGGTGGCCTTAGGATTGCGTCTCTGCTATTCGCGGATGACGTGGTCCTATTGGCTTCATCAGGGCGTGATCTACAGCTCTCACTGGAGCGGTTCACAGCCGGGTGCGAAGCGGCCGGGATGAAAATCAGTGCCTCCAAATCCGAGACCATGGTCTTGAACCAGAAAAGGGTAGAGCGCCTTCTCCAGGTTGGGGAGGATGTGCTGCCCCTAGTGGAGGAGTTCAAGTATCTTGGGGTCTTGTTCACGAATGAGGGGTGGATGGAGCGGGAGATCGACAGGTGGATTGGTGCAGCGTCTGCTGTGAAGCGGGCGCTGTACCGATCCGTTGTGGTGAAGAGAGAGCTGAGCCAAAAGGCGAAGCTCTCGACTTACCGGTCGATCTACGTTCCTACCCTCATCTATGGTCACGAGCTTTGGGTCGTGACCGAATGAACGAGATCCCGGATACAAGCGGCTGAAATGAGTTTTCTCCGTAGTGTGTCTTGGCTCTCCCTTAGAGATAGGGTGAGGAGCTCAGTCATCCGGGGAGGACTCAGAGTAGAGCCGCTGCTCCTCTACGTCGAGAGGAGCCAGTTGAGGTGGCTCGGGCATCTGGTCAGGATGCCTCCTGGACGCCTGCCTGGTGAGGTGTTCCGGGCACGTCCCACCGGGAGGAGGCCCAGGGGAAGACCCAGGACACGCTGGAGGGACTATGTCTCCCGGCTGGCCTGGGAACGCCTTGGGATTCCTCCTGAGGAGCTGGCCCAAGTGGCCGGGGAGAGGGACGTCTGGGCCTCCCTACTGAAGCTGCTACCCCCGCGACCCGACCCCGGATAAGCGGAGGAAGACGGACGGACGGACAGTGTTATTTGTAAAAGATGTTGTATGATCCCTGAATGATTGTCACATATCCAGTGAACATACAAAGTCATTTTTTGTTAGTGTTTAGGAACTGTGAAGTTTCTAAATATAATTTTTACTTTACCAGTTCTCACAATGGTATTGCTGAGTGATCCAGTGGGTGAGCTTGGAATAAACCATTTGTAAATAAAGAAGTTGTCCTTGTGGTGACTAATGGGAGTGTGTACATCCTAAGCCAGGGTGTGACTCAAAGGAAATTTCACCACGGTAACGCTTCTTCAATGGGAGTTTCTGGAGTGTGGGATGTGTTTGTGTACGCCATAATTGATTATGGAGCTGAGGTTTGAGGAGTTTATGTGACACATGATTGTCAGATTCTTCCACTCAAGGAAATAACACTTTAATATGATTATATCGATAAATTGATTTTGTCAAGCCATGCTGGCCGCTTCGATTCTGCTGTTGTCACAAGCACCAACAGCTCATCATTTGCTTTTGCTTAATAGCCAAACAATTAGCCATCATGCTAAATTCAATTACTGCTCAGCTCGGTCAAGGCGCAGTCAATGCTGGGTAGTGGCAGCAATGTGGGCCCACTTCCCAAAACAACGATGGACTGTATGAGCAACTGTCAGATAACACTGGACTCATACAGCAAAAAGTGAAACAAGGAGGTGAAGCAGCACTACTTTAAGAAAATAAAGTTAGTTAATTTCCTTGATCTATGTGAGCTTTGTGAGTGGACCTAAAGGAACTACAACAGGTAATATTTTCCAATGTTTCGGGTTATCTTGTTTGTGGACTGAAAGCTCAACTATAGAAGCAGCTCAGAAATTGGAACTCTGAGAGCTCATCTTCAATTCACCAGCAGATGGATGAAGGCTCTGCAGTCATTTAGGATCAATGACCAGAAAACCGACCAGCTAGACTGACTAATGATGTATACACTGCCGGGTGAACAGGACCTCATCTGATCTTCTTAACATCAGTACTGGCGCTCCCCAGGGGTGTGTCAGTTCACCTGTTCTGTTCAACTTATATACCAATCACTGCAGTTGTAATACACCAAACAACTATATGTTCAAATTTGAGGATGACACAGCTATTCTCTGCCTCATTTCAGGCATATCAGACTTAAGTAGTTACAGACAGAAACTGTTCCTCGTACCACTGATCAAACGTTTATATCTCCTGACTCTCAATGTCCAAAAAACCCCACAAGAACTGATTTTTTGACCTGGAGGCAGTTGGAGACCACTCTCCAGTGGTTATCCATAATCAATTAATTGCCCGGGTAGATTCCTACAAATATCTTGGATTACAAATTGACAATAAATTATCGTGGATTGCTCAGGTTGACTGTCTGCAACAGGGTCCAGCATCGACTACATTTTCTGCGCAGGTTGTTGGCCTTTGGTGTCAGTCAGAAAGACATGCTGCTCTTTTACCATGCTGTAATAGAGAGCATCATTAGGTACCTGTCTGTCCAAATGAAGGCCAAACTTATTTGTCTTACTCAAAGGGCTATGAAGTTGACTGGAGTCAAGCAGCGCCCCTCACTTCAGGCCATCTTCAATGAAACAATAACCAGACAGGCTCAGAAAATCATCTCAGACCCCACTCATTCTTTATTTAGAGCATTAGTCTCTTCCTTCAGGGTAAAGTTTTAGAGTCCCTGCTTGTAGTCTGAACCGCTATAAGAACTCATTTGTTCTGTTTTTCATTAAAGCAATAAACCTTATCAAACAGTAAATTGTGGAAATAGGCAACGGTATCCAAAATTTTAAACTAAACTGACATGCTTCTTTTATTTATCATTTTTTCTTATAATGGATTCTTTATAGAAGGGTCTTTATAAAAAATGTTTTTTGTGTGAATGTAATGTGACATGCTTCTTTTATGCATTTATTTTTCTTAGAATGGAATTTTTATAGTGATGTTTTTATAGGTGAATGTACTGTGACCGCCATGGTTTGGTCTATGCAGCAGCCAGAATGTGTGCCCAGAACAAATTTCCTTTGGGACAATAAAGTTCATCATCATCATATCAGTCTGGAAACGGGCTGGTAGAGCCCGATTTCAAAGGCGCGATTAACAGGGTCAACGTCAACAAGTTAGAACCAATCAGAATGTGACGCAAAATAAACTCCGAGCGACTCGCTCTGGTTTTGTAATTTGTAGTCCGTGAAACATGTCATGCCAGCGAGTAACCTCTCCAGTTAATGATTTTTGCTGCTTTTGTCTAAAAAAAATTAAGGATACATGGTGTACTTTAATTTTCCAAGGCAGCAAGCATAAAAAAAAAATCTCCTTATGTATCTTGACTGTTATGGTTACAGAAAAACGCTGCAGCATTATGGGTAATTCTGTGGCTGAGAGGGACACATTGTAAAGTACTGCCTCCCACACTGTGATTAGTCCAGTCTGTTTTAGGTTTGAGAGTATGGAGCCTTACAAGACTAACTTGCAGCCCATGTAGGTCAGTCCAGGCTAGGCTGGCATTGCATAATATACACTTGTTGGGGTAATCCTGTTTAAAATTGAAGATACAGTCTGGATATGGGGACCAAAACAGTGACTGATGCTCTAGCCTATTGGATGATGCTCAACAGGACAAGGTTCACACAGAGGTTGGTCACAAGATTGACACCTCCGCTGGTTCAGCTTAGAGCTCGTCCAACTATTCTGCCAAGTAATGATCAGTTGTAGCTGCTTGAGTGTACAGTATACACCTATTTACAGGACATTCCAGTTTTAAAGCTGAATATTTCAGTGCCACTTCTTTATCTGTGTTGTCCTTATTGCAAGGCTAGTGAGCAGAAGCAACTGGTGAGCTGTTGGTGGTTGTGACTACCGTTTGTCGATAGTTTAGACCAAAATTCTTCAAATCCAGTCCTCGAGAATCAGCTTTTTCATGCATGGGGCGAAGCCAAGGAACTAGCAGCATGGGGGCTTGTCCATGTGAAAATGATTCTCTCTCTGAAGCTGCTTCATTCCTTGCCCCAGAGAGAAATTGTCCATTTGCAGTTCAGCCTGATCTATGATCCATATGTTATGTTATTTGTTGGATTATTTTTATTCAATTAAATTTAATTAAATTTATATAGTGCCAATTGAGAACACATGTCATCTCAAGGTAATTTACAAAGTCATATTCAATCTGAGGAGACAGGGTTGACCCCATGGCTGGGTGTGATGCTGTCTTTTAAAAGGTGCATAGCCACGTTATTTGACTTTTTTCATTTACATTTCAGTAGCATACAACGTTTTTATGAAATATTATTACACCCTGCTGATGTATCAGTTGTTATTTTGGTGTTTTATGCTTTGATTTTGCTCAGATTGTTAGTAATAAAGTCCTTAGTGTTTATTTATAATAATGGAAGAACGACACTGTGCATGTGCACCACAAAATAAAAAAAGAAAAAGAAATTGACTAACAGCTCTTAGCATCTCCCAGCAAAACAATAAGGATCCACTGGAAAAAACATAAAAAATATGATTTCAAGAGGGAAAGGAATGCAACAGTGCTGGGAATACAGTATGAATTCCCAGCACTTAAGTTTAATCTAAAGCTGCCCATCGCTCAGATGTGACTGCAGGGTTGATTGACATGTGTATATATTTTGACATGAGGCTCCTAAAGTTCCTGTAGATTGGTGTATTTACAACTGATTTATTAAGCCACCTGGCCCTCTGATAGTTCTGCGATACTGCCAGCAGATGGTGCCACGTCTGTTTATATCTGCTCATCGCACCCAATACTGGGTTTTATTTAGCCTCAAAAAGGAGCATCAAAACACTATGACTGTACACTTGGTGTATATAACCTTATTTTACCATGATGAAACGGTTTTTGGTCTGTTTTTGGATTCAAGCACAAATATTGAAAACATTTGATAATAAATTATAGCAATTGGTAGTGGTGCTCAAGACATGCAGCCATGATGTGACCAAACGTCCAAGGTTTAAGTTAGAATACAACTCCCCAGTTTTAAAATTTTGAACGGTCTTCAATGCACAGCTTAGGTCCATATTCATTTATTTATTTTTCTCAATTTAATCCTCTTGCGAGCATACCATTCATCATTAATAAATAAACTACACTTAAAAGATTATTAATTGCAGTTTTTTTCACCTGAAGAACCTAGGGACATGTTCCTCTCCTCTTTTGTCCATTTCCTTTCTCCTCTCCCTTTGCTTTTCCTCCACCTCATCCTTCTTTTTGTCTGCCTCTGCCACTTTCCCCTCCTCCAGGAGCCTGAATGACAGTGGGTGGAATGGGGGTTTCCGGGATCTTTAGAAAACAACTACAGCAATAAATATTTTAAAATTAAATACAAAACCCAGTTGTTACCTTTGGTCTGGCCTGAAGCGTGTGTCTGTAGGGGGGAGGACAGCTTTCAAGTCTGCACTTAATTCATTTAGCTCTCTGGCATAATGTGAAAAGCCATAGAACTGGAAGTGGTCATCAGGCTGTACATCTGGACAAAAATAACACCAAATTTCAGGCCAAGGAAATTAAGTAATTTTGAAAAAACCTGACATTTCTGAAGCTGAATTTTTCTGATGCTAAAATAACCTAAAGTTAAACATTAGTGGTAAAAGTTAATCAGGGAGGTTGTATGAGAAGATTAATGTTGTCTAAAAACAGTACAGTACTTGCACCGAATCTTCAGGACTTTAACTTAATGCAAAATGTTTGTGCTTACTGGGCTTCCAGATGCAAGTTGGTGTGGCTAACGTGTCACAGAAGACACCTTCATGCCAGAAGCCTCCAAAGCGATGAACCACCTCTCCAGCTTGGTCCAAAACAACACCTTGTATCTCGTTTTTACTGCTCTCTGAGCTCCAATACCGAGACTATAAGTAAAAATAAAACAGACAAAAATCTTATGCATCGCAGCTAGAGTCAATTACAGGAAATGGATAAATTAAGAAATGTGCATGCATGATGATATCTTGCCTTAACAAAGGTCATCTTGCAGGTACAGACATCACTCTTTGTATTTCTTATGACCACTTCGCCATAATGCTCCAACCAGCGTTGTTGGCTTAGCACATTGTGGATGCACGTCACTGCCTTATTCCATTGGTAGTGATCCCCATACCTACATCCATGCATTATATTTGATAGTTATTGACATTTCTCTCAAATATTTATGATTTGATCATCTTTTCAATTAAAATGTGAACATAATGTTAGATCAAAAGAGAATATTAAAAATATTATATTTTTCACACAAAACATAACTGAAAACATGTACATGCAGGATAATCATCAGCACAACTTTCATGACCGCGTACACGGTGTCACGCTATAAGCTGCTCTGTGGAGGAAGTCTTCATATCGAACAGTTTCATATGTGACAGCGAGCTGATACACCAAGCAGGCGGTCGCAAGGATGAGCGGCATTATTGCCCCTCTGTGTGCTGCACTGACAGGCATGTGCTGGGTGTCTGCTGGACAAAAACTGTTCTCGGTGCTCCACTAGCACATGAAACTTGCTAATATATGTTACCTTGCTTTCGCTCACTGTCAAAAATTGTGAGAATGTAGAAATTTATCACAGGAAATATAGGTAATTGGTATGCTCGACTATGAAGGCCAAAATGTCCATGGACTGTGGCTCACAGTATGCACACAATATGCTCAAGTATGTGGGAGCCTATACACTGTAATGTTCATTAGGTCTACTGTGCCTAATAAAAGGCAGCTTTAAACAGCCAGAAAGCACTTTTGAATCCCTAGGAGGGTCCCAATCTGGTAGGTCTCCACACTACTACTTCTGAGAAAACATTTCTTGTCCTTACAGGCCATAACATATTTTCTTTATATGAGTTAATATTTAAGTGAAGAGTTTCTCATCAAAATTTTCATTTTAAAGGGGCCATTGCATTTATAACCAGCTTTGGCGCTACACGTGTGAGGTCATTATTCTCTACAACCACCTTCAGCTGTGGGCCCAATGATACAAATGTTCAGTCAAATCTGAAAAAAGGTTAAGCAGTGCTTTCTCTTCAAGTGGACTCAATTTAATAAAAAAAACTACAACAACTGCTAGACCAGCATAAGCTTTCACTACCATCTTCAGTATGTATAAAAAAACAACATCTAAACATGTGACATGCAGTTTTGTCAAACATTTTGCTAGTAATCTAAATGGTTAGGACTGGTGATGAATAGAGGCAAAAACAGAAGTGTGCTTTTGCTTCAAACCATTGTCAGTTGTAAGCAAAAGCACCTGCATAAAATAGAGGTCACAGTAGCTATGTTTACATGGAAAAAGGTTATCAGAATAAAGGGCCGATCAGAATAAAAAAGCATCATGTAAACAAACCATATTGTGATGGGATTATGCTCAATCGACATGAAATTGTATTCCGAATGAGAGGGGTTGTTTATGCCAATTGATAATCCAATCAACGTGCATATAAACACTTGTCTGGCCTAATTTATTCTGAATGTGGCAAACTGACCCAAGTACGCATGTGTGCCTGACGTAAACGTGACACATTTCCGCGTTGGTGAGTGGCAGAATTACATTGGGAAGCAAAACTGTCAGGGCTCTTGGTATAACCTTTCTGTTTGAAAAAAATAAAAGAGCTCAAAGTTGTTGCTTAATCAGTAATGTTTCAACTGTAATTAGAACATCATGCAAGTCCAGTCTGGGCACTCGGAAGACAAACGAACTTCTATAATACTTCTTTGTTTGCAAATTTTTGTTGTTTAGCAAAGAAGTACTTCTGTGTTTTGTTTTTTTAGATGAATTTGATAACTATGCATGTGAGACTGGTTCTATTCTAAATAAAGCCAGGTGCATGTACACTCACATTATGACCGGATTAATTGTGTGCCCATATAAACAGTACAATCCAATTATTTAATCCAAATACATCTTAATCCGATCATGGAATTTTGTGCATGAAACCCACTACATTTGTTCATTTAATTTCTGAATGGCTGGGACTCACTTTGGAAGGGATACGTTGACCAGTCCAGAGGAGATTATCTCCACTGACTTCCCCCAAAACTTGTATTTCCATCTCTGATCTATGAACAGACATAAAAAGGTTGTGGTGACTAAATATACCAGGTATAGTCACTGCACAATAAATACACTAGCTCATACCTTGCCAGAAAGTGAAATTTTCTGACTCTGCATGACAGGCTGAGATGGGTGGATGATGGCTAACCTGACAACATATAAAAACAGCATTTAAATTTTTTCTTAACGTGATAGTAAGTGATGACTTCACTGATTATTACCTGCTCACTGATGTAATAGAATCCCCTGTCTTCTCTGTGATTCTCGTAAGTTTCTCCAAGAACTGGGTTGAATGGTTTGTAGCGATTTCTCCATGATGCCCAAGCATAACCAGAAATGGAGAATGCTGCCACATACACCTAGGAACATCCATCAGTTAACCCTTTGTGTACTATCCAGCGTAATTATTGCTCCAGCAGTTTATGAATCAAAGAAAACCATACTCACCATTCTTTGATATGGGTCATCAGTATTATTGGCAATGTCCAACAGGTCAGAATACTCTAGCTCTTCACTAAGTCTTTGAAGCAAGGACAGTGGTTCATTAAGAGCCACTGGCATTGAGACTCTGGACAGGTCCTTGCCAATGTTATTGTAAAGGATGGTCATAATTCCAATGTGACTGTTCTCTGCTCCTGGGGAAGGGAGTGTGGTGCGACGCCCTGGAATGTTGAAACACAAGAATGGCAGGTAGTCATTTATAGTAAAGTATTTCACAAAAGGGAAAAAGTGATGGAAAAAACCCAAGCATTACTATTCCCTTTTCATGCCTGGATTCTTTTTTTAATTTCCAGACATTTCATTAAGCTCACAATCTGTATTACAATTGTTTATTTTATTGGTCTCATCTTAAATGTCATGTTTTCATTAACTGTAAGCAGAACATCATGATGATTAAAAATAATGGCTTAAAAAGACTAGCTTTTGTTAATCTATACAATATCCTTCATTTAGTTTTACTGAAATAAGCATAGTCTTCCAGATTATCTTTTTTAATGCTGGTGTTCAGTTAAAAACTGCATTGGAAATCAAATCAGTAATGCAAAAATTCATCCCGATTACATTTTAGTTACCCTGCGACAGACTGCCGACCTGTCCAGGGTTTACCCCGCCTTTGGCCCATTGAACACTGGAGATAGGCACCAGCACCCCTCGCGACCCCTCACGGGGTCGCGAGGGGTGCTATAATAGTCAAAGCTATATAATAGTCAAAGCTATATAATAGGTTTGGACTATTGGATAATAGTCCAAACCTAACAATAAACCCCGTTTCCAAGTTAGAAAATGGATGGATGGATACATTTTAGTTAACGTTCCAGTAAGCCAGATAGCTCTAGCATCTAAATTATGCTGCCATTATACATAGTGCTTAAATGTTTTTTTCTGTTAAAGTACAGCACATTGAATCGTCTTGTTACTAAAAAGTGCTATATAAATAAACTTGCCTTACCTTAAAAGATGAAACTGCATCTCAATTCAGCACAAAGATTGCAATCTACCTCACAAGGAAATAATCCTCCAAAGGATAATAGTCCAAACCTAACAATAATACACTAAAATATCAGCAGTCATTTTAAACTGACAAAGGTCTTTGTCAGTAGAGAGTTAGCCTGCGGCTCAGTTAGCTTCCCACAGACCTTGCAGTAACTGTAGCCTTAATTGTTCAAAGTTTATGTACTTCACAAATACCCATGTTCAAAACCATCACTATTTGGATGAAAACTTTAATAATGATTATCTGTATTTCTGTATACATTCCAGTTTCAATTAAATGTGGCCTCTTTATTTAACCCATTCCTGGAGCTGTGGGCTACAACTGCAAGGCGCCCAAGGAGCATTATGGGCCAAGGGTCTTGCTCAAGAACCCAAAGTGGCAGTCGGTGGTACATGAACCCAGAATTTTGCAGCCTTCCAGGACACAACCACTCTTTTCTTCCAACCACTAGGCCACCACACCACCTCCTTTAAAAAAACAAAAAACTATCACGCAATGTGATACGGAGGTTGCCTCTTTGCTTCTGGACAGTTAAGTGTTTGCTAATGCTAACCATAGAATGTGGCAACTGGCTGGAAAACAGTACATCTGAAGGTATGGAATATGAGTGGGCGAGCACAAGTGTGTCACCTACAGGCCAGGAGGAGTTAAACTTGTACCATCTCCTTTAAAGACAAACCTGAAGACTCAATGCAATCTGCTGGGTTTCCTTAGATGGGAAACATTTTGACATATCTGTGTGCTAATGAGCTTCATTTACAACCAATTTGACAGTTATGTTGAGACATTCTGCTTTCGGTTTCATATTTTATGGATCTACATATGAACCAGCTGTATTAAGTTTGCTGTGCTGTAGTGTTCAACATAATCAATAAGCAGCAGAAGTGGTCTTGTTAACCTGTATCAGAGGGCACCAGATTGGGTTTGTCAGTTGCGCTGTTCAGACTTTCTCGGTAGTTCAGTGTGGCAGTGGCTAAGGAGAAGAAAAACAAAAAAAAGATATGTTGTGCTTCTATTATTTTTTGCCTGCTAATGGTGGTAACAGTAGTATTTGTTCTGGGAAGAAAATAGCCAAAAACTTACAGTGACCTTCTTCAGGCTCAGAGTTGCTGGTGGTAGTGATGTCACTCAAGCCTGACTCATCTGATGCCTCTGCATCTGATGAGGTCTCACAAACAATGACTTCATGGGCATCAAAATATTCTGCAATAGAGTCTGCCACTGAGGGAGCACGATGACTGTGACGATTCAGAGATGTCCGCTGTAAAAAAAAATAAAAAAAAAATTTTTTTTCAAAAAAGGACAGAAATTTTATATGCAAACTATCATTTTGATTTTTTTAACAACTTATATTTCACAAACGCTGATTGTTAACCTTGCCTGCAAGCTAAATTCTCACGGCATTTGTGCGTTCACAAATACAAGAATCCATTTTGTCCCTCTCCATCCTCAACTGTTCGTGACCGAACCAAAACTTGTCAGGTCACATACAGGTGTGACGAAAGCAAGAGGTCCCAAGCCCACAGCCGGACCAAAAATAAACGTGGCAATGCAGAACACATTTGTAGCTGCTGCCATCTGTTTTTTCAGAATCCATGATTGTCACAAGTGTCATTATAAGATGATAAGCACATCTTGTTTAGCTTATGGTTTCTCATCGCGCTTGCTGCTTTTATTTTCATTTGATATGATGATTGGTTATAGCTAGCCTTTGGTAGGCGGGCACTAGGTGTCGCTTCGCCCAATCAGCTCAGAAAATTCTGCTGAATGTCTCCTTTCCTGGAATGGATCCAGATTGATAATGTGCAGAATGAAGAGTGCTAGACATCATCAATTTGGCTTTCCAGGTTAGTGTATACATAGAATAACATAAGTATGTTCCCAAGTACACACACTCAGAGAACAAATGCATGTTACTGTCACCCACCCCTCATACTCCTGAGCAGGTGGATGGTTCTCCATTTCCCAAGTTCGGGTCCTCTACCAGAGGCCTGGTAGCTTGAGGGTCCTTCTTAGGATCTCAGTCCAGAAGAGTGCAATCTTGGGAACAACTGAGATGTCTGATGTTTCTCCAGGTATCTGTTGGAGCCACTTCTCCAGAGTGGGGATTACTGCTCTGATGACCACGGGCACAACAGTGGTGCCCATGGTCATCAGGTAATCCAGGTTCTTTCCTGAGCCCTTGGTATTTCTCGTGTTCTTTTGTCTTGATGCATTGAAGCAATTTCTGTTCAAATAAATTTATTTTTATATTATATATATATATATATATATATAAAAAACAGAAATTGCTTCATTGCACATGGTCAATATGATCAGCTAGCTGTGGTATGATTGTTAGCTGCGACATCCAGAGGAGACAGATCATCTGCTATCACCATGTACCAGAGGGATTCCTGGATCAATGTATGCTTCTGTGCTTTTGTGTCTCTGCTGTCTTCTCTAATCCCCAGTCAGTCGATGCTAAAGTAAGTTCATACTGAAGCTGGTTCTGCTGCAGGTATTCCTCCCTGTTCTCCATTGTCACTTCATGCATGCTCAGTATGAGGGATTGCTGCAAAGCCATCAACAATGCAGATGACAGTTTCCTGTGGCTCTATGCTCTTTCATGAGGAGTGAATGCTGCTCGTCACGACTTGATGCAATCTAATGGGTTTCCTTAGATAGGAAACGTTTTTACCAATCTGTATGATTTGATTGAATTTGATTGGCGATAGGGAAGCAAGTATTTTTATGAGTGCCTTGAGATGACATGCATCATGAATTGGCACTACATAAACAACATTTAATTGAATCAGTATATGTATGATTCTGGGGAACAGGTTAATCTGGTTTTGTGATTAATGGCTAAAGTGATATCTCTCGGAAATTATCTATCCTCTGAGCCCATTTGTCCTGGTTTTGTGTGACATGTAACATCGGCCTGACGATAGCAGGTCATACAGGTGATTACTGGAGTCCTTGATGATATTTCCAGCTCAGCTGAGAGTTGGCAATGTCCTCCAGGCTCGGCAGAGAGCAGGCAGTGATTGTCTGGGCTGTGTTGATAACCCTTTGCTGCACTCTCCTGTTTGCTGCTGAGCACCCCGTGTAGCATACTGTGATGTAGTACGCCAGGAGCCAGCAGCCTCCCCTCCAGGTTGTTCCTCTTGAGCACTCTCAGGATGTGGAGATGCTGCTGAGCCTTCCTCACCACTGCTGTGGCATTTGCAGTCCAGGAGAGGTAAAATATCTGCACGCCCAGGAATCTCAGGAAGTGGACCCATTCCACACAGTCCCCATGGATGTACAGTGACCACAGCTGTGTCATCTGCAAACTTTATGATGGTGTTTGAGAGATGGGTTGGAGAACATCAGATGTTTTAGAGTGTTAATAGGAGGGGACTCAGAACTTTTGGGGAGCCTGTACTCAGTGTGATGGTGTTGGACAGGTGGGGGCTGAGTCTGACAGAGTGTGGCCAATTTGTCAGTAAACCTTTGATCCAGAGGCAGATGAGGGTGGAGAGACCAAGGTGAGAGTTTCTGGAGCAGGATCTCTGCCACTATGTGATTAAATTCTGAGCTGAAATCCAGGAAGAGCATTCTCACATAGCTCCCAAAGTGCTCCAGATGACTTAGCGTGGTGAGGCAAACCGATTTACAGCGTGGTGAGGCAAACTGATGAGGGTCCAGAGTGGGAGGCAGGCATGTCCTGAGACCAGTCTCTCAAAGCACTTCATGACGACAGGTGTAAGTGCAACAGGCCTGTAGTCGTTGGGTTTGTCCACTGCTTTCTTCTTTGGGATGGGGATGATGGTGGAGGTTTTGAGGCAGGGTGGGATGGTAGCTAGTGACAGGAACAGGTTGAAGTTAAAACTGCAGTTATTTGGTCAGCACACGGTCTATAGCCCCATTTACACTACCCTTGTTAAACTGATCCATTCCGAGCTTGGATCAGTTAACCAAGCCAAGCTTGGTTCTGACGACCATTTACACACCACGCTATCTCGGTTCCTTGGTTTCCTCGCCTCCTAGTGACGATCTGCGGTACTACTGCTCTCTGGGATTGAAGGCATCACCAAGCAAATTAAGATGCCGGCACCCGTAACATTCAGGCAGTTAAGCTTGGTGCTACGTCGTTTGCGGAGAGATAGGCGAAGACGGCAACTTTTGTTGAATTTACTTGACAGAGTCGGCTTTTGGGAAGTAGATAAGACAAACGAACGTCTAATACGGATTGACAGACGCAGGAAACAACGACAGATGCTGAGGTATGGGCGATAGGGAAGCAAGTATTTTTATGAATGTCTGAAATGTCAGCTGGCTGCAAGGAGATGATGCGATCTGCTCATGCGCTCTTTGTTATCCGAGAACCGCGCTAGGGAAAAACCGAGCCGAGCTCACACATGGAACTGGGCTGCATTTAACGCGGTCCGGTTGTGTCTACTTTGGTTCAGTTTAGTTTGCGTTCCATTTACACTCGATAGTTATCTCGGTTACAGAGCTCGGACTGGTCTCGGCACGGTTAAAAAGGGGTAATGTAAACGGGGTAAAAGTATCTTGCCAGATACTCTGGTCAGGCATGTTGAAAAACAGCCCTGCTGGTGAGAGAGGGCTCCTTCAGGCCAAGTTTTTGTTGTCTTTGACTGAGGCTTTGCTTTCCTCGGCAGGGGGGTTTAGATGGGGTGAGGGACATGCACAGGTGGTCAAATTGCATGCCTGAGGTTTGAATAAACATGGTCCAAAGTATTATCCCTTCTGGTAGCATAATCCACAAACTGGACAAATTTGGGAAGCACAGTCTTTAGGCACGCTTGGTTAAAGTCACCCGCGACTTGGGATGGGCCAGCTGCTGTTTATAGTATTAAACAGGAGGCGGAGAGCAGAGCTGATGTTAGCATCCGGTGGGATGCAGACAACCACCACAATAAGTACTGTACACTCCCTCTGGAGATGAGATGAAAAGGTCTGCACAAGACTGCCAGAACCTCCTCTGAATCCAGAGAACAGTGTGTGTCAATGATACTGTTGTGACAACACCACTCATACATGTAAAGGCAGAGACCCTCTCCTCTGCTCTTACCCGAGTCTCTGTTCCGGTCGTGCCGGTGGAGCGCGGCCTGCTAGTTTTACTGCAGCATTAAGAATCCGCGGGTAGCATGATAAGAATAATGCTACAGTTCCGCACAAAGCTCCTTGTGGCCATCTGTGGCCATTTTTTGGTTAATGGATCTGGGATTCGAGAGAAAAAGGCTCTGTAATGCTGGCTTGTCTGTTTACATAGCCTAGCATCTGAGCCCAACCGAAATCCCCGCTTCCTCTCCCTACGCTTGCTGGGCAGGCTGACCATCCATGGAGACCCCGCCAATCTCGGTATGTCCTCCGGGATGTTGTGTGTTCGCTGGCAGTCGTCCGTAACAGACATATTAACCTGAAGCCCATGTCCACTAGGTTCTGTATTTGACGGCTGTGTTACAAAAATAAAAAAAAGTGTCAAAAACAAGCACCAAACTGGAGAGCTAAGGGCCGCTGCACCGTGCGCACCACCATGTTATTGCCAATTTATAGTTAAAGCAAAGAGTAATCAGAGAGGGTAACAATTTATGGACAAATAATAGATAATACAGCCTGTTAAAGTAACAATGCAATGCTCAAGTTTGTAAACAATTAGTGTTTAGGGAGCAGGAGGCAAAGTTGCAGACAGCAGTTGGGAGAAATAATCTGCCAAAGTGCTACTTTAAGCATCTAGGATGCAGCAGCCTGACACTTAAAGCTACAAAAGCTTAGAAGAAATTGTACACCAACTAAATTCTTCCTCCTGTCTAAACTTTCTACTCACAGCTTTGTTTAAGAAAATTCTGCCTTTCATAACATCTGATTTGACTCAGAAAATAAACACTTTCCTTTTGTCAGATATATTCCTCCACACGCTCAAAACAACACTTATCAAACCGCTGTTGGAGAAAAAAAACAACAATTTGGACAAGTGCAGAACTACAGGCCAATCTCAAATTTCCCCTTTATCAGTAAGATTATTGAAAAAGCTGCATTTCAAAAGTTAAATACCTTCTCAACAATGACCAGCCGCTTTGATTTTTTCCATACAACAAAAATGACATGTACCAAGAGTCAATTGACCCCAAGGGTCAATCTTGGGTCCACTCTTATTCTATATCTACATGCTCCTTTAGATCATAAGAAATAACTTAAGTTACAGGGTGCAGATGACACAAAGCTTTACATCAAAATGTCACCAGATGACTATGAACCCATTCAAGTGCTGAGTAAATGCTTTTAAGAAATGTGTGGATTTCCCTAATTGTCCTTTAGCTGAATAAAACAAAACTGATGGAACAATTTTTGCACCAATGGAAGAGTGATAAACTGTTAACACACAGCTTCAGTTGCTTCAGCCGGTAAATACTGATCAGCCCCGAAATCTGGGTGTAGTAACGGACTCAAACCTAAACGTTTAAAAGCATCTAAAGGCAATCAGACGACTTTCTATCATCTGAAGAACATTTATAAGGACACTCAGCAGGATTAAAAAATAAACAAATGCACGCATTCATCTTTAGTTGATTTAGTCAAATTATTTACTGTAACGGTATCTTCTTAGGCAGAACTGTCTCTCTAAAATGTTGATAACAGCTGCAGTTGATCCAGAATGCTAATGCCCACGTCCTCATCATGACTAAGAAAAGTAGACCACATCACCCCAGTTCTAAAGTTATTACACTGGCTCCCTGTATCTCAGAGAATAAACTTTTAAATATGTGTTAGTCTGTAAATCATTGATTGGCTAAGCACCAAAATACATTATTGACTTAGTGTTTTGACCTCCCAGACTACCCAAGTATTCTGGTTCAAGTCTACTCTGCATCCCCAGAACCAGAAGCAGCATTCAGTTCATATGCTCCACTTATCTGGAACAAACTTCCAGAACACTTTAAGCTTATAGTTAGAGTGGCTCATACCCTGAGCTATCTCTATAGTTGTGCTGTGATAGGTCTAGGCTGCTGGAGGACATCAGGGTCTAATTTTCTCACTCTACTGATTTCTACTGTTCTTCAGTCTACTGTTCTCCAGTTTTGCATTGTATTACATTGAAATGACTGTTGTCATTTCAGCTTTTAACTTTTTCCTCTCTCTCTTTTTCTTCATAGTAGGTGCACCTGGTCTGGCGTTCTGTTAACTGTGACATCATCCAGAGAAGACGGCTCACCCGCTACTACCATCTAATGTAGAACAGATTACTAGATCAATGTGTGCTTCTGTGCTTTTTTGTCTCTCTTGTTGTGTCTCTGCTCTGTCTTCCGTAACCCCAGTCGGTCGAGGCGGATGACCGTTCATACTGAGCCCGGTTCTGCCGGAGGTTTTCCTTCCCGTTAATGGGGAGTTTTTCTTCCCACTGTCGCTTCATGCTTGCTCAGTATGAGGGATTGCAGCAAAGCCATGTACAATGCAGACGACTCTCCCTGTGGCTCTACGGTTCCCCAGGAGTGAATGCTGCTTGTCGGGACTTTGATGCAATCAACTGGTTTCCTTATATAGGACATTTTTGACCAATCTGTATAATCTGACCCAATCTGTATAATATGATTGAACTTGATTTTGTAAAGTGCCTTGAGATGACATGTTTCATGATTTGGCGCTATATAAATAAAATTGAATTTAATTTAAAAATGCTGAAATAAGTTTCATTAAATCAAGGTTAAAAATCTATTTGTTTAGAGTTGCTTTTGAATGTTAACTGAAAAATCATTAGATTTGGTTTGTAGTGCAACTTATCTTGACCTGCTGCTGCTGTTCCACTTTAATGTGCTTTCCTCTGTATGTTTTCTTGTGTTCTGTTCATGTACAGCACTTTGAATTGTATTTTTACTAAAATGTGCTTGTGACAGCTGTTCCAGCTGTCACACAGAGACAGGAATGGTAAAGGGTTTTTGTTATTCCTTTTAATATTACTTTACATATTGATTAGTGAATAGTTTAGGTTCATATGTTTAAAATAGTTTTCATTAGTCTGACACTTTAGTCAACTATTTGCAGTGCACACATTTAGTTAACTTTGTTTGTCAGTTCTCTTGTATTTTGTTAAATGCAACAAATTAATTTTCTTCTTTTGAGTTACCAGTTTCCTCTGGACCTGTAGCTGAAATCATACAGATGAGCTCCAGCTGATGGCTGTCAAACTTCATCAGCAGGTCGTTCCATTTGTTTGCAAGGGGAAGGGGAAATCTTGCCTTTAGTTTATTTAATTTTACCATTTCTTTAATGTATCTTCTTTTTGTAACTTAGTTCAATAGTAATATTTATCCAATTTAAAGATTTAGTTATGTGCTGACCAGTATTTGTTTAAGTTGTTGTGTGTTTAACTACCCCCTGTGTGTGAATTAGCAGTGGTCTGATCAGCCACTATTTAAGTTCCCCCTCATGTCTCGTTTGTTAGGTCAGTTTTGTGCTTGAGTTCTTTGTGTTACTACCTGAGTTGTAGTTTGTTATGTTGACCTCAGTTTTTGGGCCCCAATTTATCATTTTTTGAATAATTTTTGGATTTTTGTAATAAATTAAGAATATATTTTTGAAATTTCATCAACATCTCTTTAGCTGGTCTATGTAAAACCTTCACAGTGCTATACAAATAAACTCGCCTTACCTTGAAAGAATTCTCCAGCTCTGCAACACCTCCAATGCAAGGGGTGGGAGACACTGTCCAACAGTGATGTTTTTTCCTACATATTCATTATAAACATTCTATACAGATGAAATTAAATATTTCAAGCTTTCATTTCATGTAATTTTGATGATTATGGCTAACAGATGATGAAAATCCAAAATTCTCTATCAGTAGTAAAAGGATTTTTTAATAGAAATATCCAGTTTCTGAAAAGCTTTATCATATGTATGCACTCAATACTTTGTTGGGCCTCATTTTGCAGGAATTACAGCATCAATGTGGCGTGACATGGAGGCAAACAGCCCGCAGCACTACTGAGGCGTAATAGAAAGCAAGGTTGCTTTGACAGCACCCTTCTCGTCATCATTGAGTGTGGTTTCTCATCATCCTTCTGGCAATACCCCATAAATTCTCTATGGGGTTCAGGTCAGGACAGTTTTCTGGGCAATATAGAAAAGTAACACTATGGTCATTGAACCAGCTATAGGTACATGTGGCAGTGTGAGCAGGTGGGAAGTACTACTGCAAAACAAAATCAGCATCTTTCATTAAGCTTTTAGGAAGAAACAAGTATGAAGTGCAAAATAATTTCCAGATAAAAATGGACCGACACCAGCAGATGATATGGCATCAGACTGTGGAAACTCTACATACACTGGACTTCAAACAACAGATTTTGTGCTCTCCTGGGTTTTTGATTTGTAAATGAAATGCAAACTTTAGGAGGACTTGGTGCCCCTGAGTCCTCGTCACTTTCCATGCAAAGGAAGTGATCGAAAAAGAAAAAACTTGACATCAGAATGCATAGGCGTAAATCCCGCGGGGGGACAGGGGATGCCTCCCCTTTGGGAAACAATTGCTTTTAAAATACTACTATAATAATGTTAAAGGATCGATAAGTAAGATATTTACTGTAAAATTAATCTATATCATTCTCATTTGTCTCCTGGTATGGAAGTAACATTGCCTATAAACAAACGGTCCTCTCCATCAATAATGTCTTTGTCAAGTTCTTCTTTCAAACCTAGAGGTACATTCTGGAACGACTTTGGTTCAGTGTGTAACCTGCGTTTACTTCCTGGTTCCTGAGCAAATCATATGAATGTTAACTTAGATTCTCGACAGAGCGCAGCATTTGGTGTTTTATTTTGGTAAAAGAACAGCAGTCTGCTAACATGGAAGCCAAGAAGAGAAGTGGACCAGAAACAGAACAGAATACAATATATACCTATCCCATGTAAGTAAAAATTCAGTGATGTTTAGAAGCAACAACAGACCGTCTCTGTGAAAGGCATTGAGTATGTGTTGTTTCGATTTTAAGTACTACGTGTCATTAACTCAAAGGATCCAAATTCTAAACGAAAAATGAGTTTCCTAATTATTAAAAGATTAGGACACCCTTATCCCACAAAGTGGTTTGGTCTGCATGTCGTTTCCAAGAAGTGGGGCTACTGGCAGTTGCTCTCTCTGCAGCTCTGTGTTTCAGACAGTGAGCAACAGATTCATCCGATGAGGAGAGTGTAAGAGTCAGTAAGTCATTTATCACACCACTTGTTCAATAAGCAAAACGTTTTAACATGAAAAAGTGACATTTCTCCCACTTTATCAGTTTGTCGGGTAAGCAAATAACCTAGCTTGTGATGGTTAACAAGTTCAAACAAGTAGTATACAGTAGCAGCGGCAGTGACAGGACAGATGATGAGGACAGTGGAGAGCAAGGAGGGAAAATATGGAAAAAAGTTCATGGGTCAGATTGGCCTCCTTTAGCAACTCAGCCTCACCACATCTCAACATTTGACCAAAATGGTGTGTAGTGCCATTTCCCACAGCTGGGTGGTGCTGTATTGGCCAATTGGGTCGTGTCTGGGCATCATGCCAGGTCCTGTTGGAAGCAAAGGCCCAATAGGAAAGCATGTGAAATCTAAAATGGGACAGAAAATTGACACATGGCTGAAAGTCACATGAAAATTTTAAAATGTCAAGAGGAAGTGACTGTGCAAATTTCAGATTCCTACATTAATCACAGCCGCTGCAGCGGGCGTTGAAAGTTGCCATTGTTTCCCAATGGAGCTTCTCCCTCTGGCTCCCAGAGTTCCGTCGTCATGGAAACTCACTGACACACCTGGCCAGTCTACTGAAGTGCAGACACTTTGTGTCAGAGGCTGCTATTGGATTATAATGGAGAATTTTGCCCCGAACAACGCTCCATATCTCCTGATCCATAAATGGTAGAGACGTAATTTTTTCTGTGTTTAGTTCGTAACGGATAGGGGAAGAAGAAAAGCTATCGTTTTTTGCTGGAAAAAGTTTAAAAAAGGCGTAAAAAATTATGATCTAAAGGGGATTTTTATGGAATTTCAGAAATCCTCTAAAAAGGGTCCCGAACAAATCGCTGTAGCTCAAAAAGATTAAGAGATATCAAAATAATTCTTTCACCATGAGTATCAGCAGGCCTTTGAGGACCATGAAGCTCATTTTTCTGTTTGTACAAGAATCGGTGTAGGCACAGCGACGATATAAAAAAGTGGATGATGTGGGAAAATGCAGCTCCAAAGCGTTTTTAGGATTTTGCACATTCGCTACTCCCGAACAAATTGTTCCTGCGGAAAAACCGTAACAGTTATCCACAAAATTCCTTTTTTGTGAGTGCCAGAAGGGTCGGGACATTCATGTGTGAAAGTCTCATGTCTGTACATAAAACGGTTTAGGAGTAGCGACGATGCGAAAACATGTGATGTTTTGGATTTTTAGACGTCATTTTTCAAAACCGCTCCATAGGAAATGAATGGGGGAGGTTTCGGGTTTGTGTCGGTCTGAGGTGATTTGCAAAAAATCTAAAAATGCCACACCAATGAGGGTTACATTTCCCGAATCCTGACAAATATACCTACGTTTTGATGTATAATTTGTCTACGTAGAGTGAAAATTGAGCGAGTAGGCTCAAGTTGTTCGGAGTTTTGAAATCTTTAAAAAGCTAGAGTGGGCCACTCTAGCGGTTGGAGAATTCCGTCATTGACTTTCATTGTAAACGATGATTTATCTGATTTTTGGATATGAGATTTGAGAAGTACTAGTGAGGAGACGATAACAGATATACACATCCCGTTTTCACTTCTCAGTAGTTCACAGATATATCTACAAACTGGAAGTTAAACGGTGTTCATAGGTGAAAGCATGACGACACAGTACAGCGTTGATAATGGTCATTTGGAGGCTTTTTTGAGGCTTTCTTTCTACCCGACTCCATTGATTATTATGGGTTTTTTGGGGGTTGGTTTTTCGCTAATTTTGTTGCCATGGTAACTCGAAATCCCGACCGAGCCGCACGTTTTGATACTTATGTTGTGGGGGTGCTGTGCGAAGCACAGCACTGCCTCCTCATTGCACATGCAAGGCAGGCGCCTAATTAATAATCAGCAGTGTGAAGGCAGCAGAGAGACTCAGTTGAAAGTGCAGGACGTGTTCTATCACACTGAGGTTCTCATCAGGATTTTGATGAGGGTGCAAATAATTATAGTTTAAACTAAGTTTATTTGTAAATTGCAAGCTTGTTCATTATGATATTATGATAAATGCTCAATAGTTGTTGCAAGGAGCAAAAGACCCACTCTCAGGGTGCTGAGGTAGACACTGCGGAGATCAGAGTCCTAGAGCACTGACTCTAATAGGCCCAGGAAACTCCCCAGCAGCCACAGTATTGAAGCACCTGGGGGCTACAGCAACAAGCCTGTAGGCCCCACCAGGAGCCAGCTACACCAGAGCAGATTCAGCCATGGGCCAACAGACCCGACACCCAAGGGCACAACTCCTCTCAACAGAACCCCCACAGATCCAGGGTTTCCATGCACACACCATGGCATCCAGCCCAAGACACACAGAACCACCAACCCATCAGAGAGTCAAGGCGCCAGCCACCGGCAGAGAGCCGGACCAGAGGGGCGACCAGATCCTGAAGGTGATCCCCTTCACCAGGGTGGAGAAGGGCTGATCTCTGCCGAGCCTGGAGGACATTGCCAACTCTCAGCAGAGCTGGAAATATCATCAAGGACTCCAGTAATCACCTGTATGACCTGTTATTATCAGGCCGATGTTACATGTCACACAAAACCAGGACAAATAGGCTCAGGGGATAGCTAATTTCCGAGAGATATCACTTTAGCCAATAATAACAAAACCAGATGAACCTGTCCCCCTGAATTATATGCATACTGATTCACTTAAATTTTGTTTATATAGTGCCAATTCATGATAAATGTCATCTCAAGGCACTTTGCAAAGTCAAATTCAATCAAATCATACAGATTTTTCAAAAAGTTTCCCATCTAAGGAAACCCAGTAGATTGCATCAAGTCTTGACGAGCAGCATTCACTCCTCATGAAAGAGCGTAGAGCCACAGGGACAGTTGTCTGTATTGTCTATGGCTTTGCAGCAATCCCTCATACTGAGCATGCATGAAGCAACAGCGGAGAAGATAACCCCTCTAACAGGGAGGAAAACCTCCAGCAGAACCAGGCTCACTGTGAACGGTCATTTGCTTCGACAGACTGGGGGTTAGAGAAAACAGAGCGGAGACACAAAAGCACAGAAGCACACAATAATCCAGGAATCCTATTTTATATGGTAATAGCGGATAATCCACCTCCCCTGGATGATGTCACAGCTAACGGAATGCCAGACCAGGTGTACCTATTATAAAGAAATTAATGACAGAACAAAAAGTTAAAAGTTCAAATATCAACAAACAATGCAAATTGGAGAACAGTAGGAGATCTCAGCAGAGTGAGAAAGATAAGCCCTGATGTCCTCCAGCTGCGTAAGCCAATACAGAGATAGCTCAGGGTAACCTAAGCCACTCTAACTGTATACAATTTGTCAAAAAGGAAGGTTTTAAGCCTAGTCTTAAAGGTAGACAGGGTGTCTGCCTCATGGAGCATAACTGGGAGTTGGTTCCACAGGAGAGGAACCTGATAACTAAAAGATCTGCCTCCCATTCTACCAGTAGACCTAAAGTCAGAGAGAAGTGCTGTTAGGAACATATGATCTCTGATATATGATGGAGTTTGATTATTAAGGGCTTTAAGATAAGATTGCCATGTGCAAATGCAGTTATTCAAAAAGGGCTTGGGCGTTTTTTACTTACATTTCTGGAAAAATTGCCTACTCGACATTTAATCATAAGTATTCAACCTTAAAAATGTATCAAAATAAAACTACAAAATACAGCAGCCAAAAAATTTATCAAAAATAAAATACTGTATTTTTGTATTTTCAAAATGCTACAAAATAGTTCATTCTAAGTGGCTTTTTCTTCTATCCCTTCACTTGTACACCATCTGGAAAAACATATGCTGACCCCTCGTGTTAGACACCCCAATATAAACCTCTGCCCTGAGAAATGTTCAGTAACTCAAGAAGCCCTTCCTTAAGTATACTTATTTACTGCTGCACAGGTGTCGTGCCAAATGACATCCTCACAAGAATTTGTATCCCCTGCGTCGGGAGCGCATTCAGCTGGAACAATGAATCCAGTCAACTCCGCCTCATTTCCAACCTTTTAGGAATGGATATGAACTGGGTGCGATTTGCTGGGGGAGATTTACCCCCCCCCCCTCTGTTTGTGACGTCCCCCCTCTGGTCATTCATGTTTTATCCCTGGGGGGGGGGGGGGATACATTCCCCCCCCTCCCTCTGGTCTGAATAAGTAATATTATGGATTTTTAAAAATGTATATAAATTAGGGCTGTCAGTTTTAACGCGTTAACGCGTTAACTTTGTTAGACTTTGTTAGCCTTTAATCACGCGTCAAAACACACACACACTGTTCCCTAAGGTTTCCCCCCACCGTGCTCTTCGGACTGTGTTTCTTTTATCCTCGGCGCTTTCCGTAGTTTCAAGAGCGCTAGAGACTGTAGAAAAACAGACCTGCGCTCACCGTTGCACAGACAGTTTATTTCATGCGACTTTGGACTTGTTTTATTCTAAAGGCGCTTGTAAATTTCATGAGTCACGGGTTGCGGTTATTTTGGGCACGTTTCTGGAAATGAAATTGCATATTTGGGCTCTAAAATAAGTGATGAAACAGCGGTTATTAAGAGACCTGCCTTCACTAGACACTGAGTGTATCCAGCTGAAATATCCCTCCGCCATAGGAGCCGACGGTAGGAAAGGCGGAGAGAGCAACTCTGCACGTATTTTCAGCAGTTTACGGTGCGATAACCGGTGATAACTGCTGAAAGTAGATTACTTGGTGCAGATCATCATTGAGCAGACATTGGTTCTGAAGATGAGTTTTTAACATGCTGATAACATTGCAGAAACCCAACCCATAAACTGTACTTTAATGCTTAATAATTTGTTTTCTCTGTATTTGACAAACTAAGGCTGAATTACGTTGCCAAACGAAGGACCTGGAGTTACTAAACAGTTGCTAAACAGTCTCTTTCAAGGGTATTAAGCTCCTGCAGTTGCAAGCAAAGTGTAAGACTGGAATGACCTGGAAATTTAAAACCTTTTTCCAGGCTTAAACTCTACGAGTATGGATATAAACAGCAAGCAAAAATATTGTTGTTGGTGTGAAAGCTCAGAGAGAGTGAAAAAATGAACAATAAAACTTATGACTTTATTGAAATGCAAATTTTTTATTAATTTATATGTATATGCCTAATACCATGTCTATCTTTGTTTAAGAGGCTAACAAATATTAACCTGACAACAGCCAGATGCATGTATCGCTCCGCCTAGCTTCACTCACATACATCTGGGACACGGCTGATTAAAAGTGATTTCCCCAAACAAATTTTTGGTCTGGCCAATCAGGACGCAGGGCGGGTGTTTCATGGATGTGACGTAGTGGAGAAGCCACCGTGAGATTCCAACAACAATGGCGGCTCGCATCGAGGAAGCAACCGTTAGCATTGATGCTGCTATTTCTTCCGTGTTGTCCAATCTATCTGATATTGTTTCATTAAAAGAACATCAGAGAACGGCTCTGAAGGCTTTTGTTGGTGGAAACCATGTTTTCGCCCTTCTCCCGACCGGATTTGGCAAGTTTTGTTTTCCGGGGCGCGGACGCGGACGCGCAACGCGGACGCGCCCCGGAGCGGTTAGCGGTTAGCGCAAACCATATTGGGAGGCCTTTAGTCCTCGACGCGGTCGGCCCGGGATCGACTCCGACCCGCGGCGCTTTGCCGCCTGTCTTCCCCCCTCTTACTATCAGCTCACTGTCAATAAAACGCTTGCCACTACAGTGTTTCCCGCAGGAATTTGCTTATGCGAGGCGGACCGACTCGCGGAGCGGGGGGGGGGGGGGGGGGGGGGGGGGGGTGGTCGACACGTTTTCCGCGGACCGGCTCGCGGAGGGGGGGTGGACGACACGTTTTCCGCGGCCGCCTCGCCAAGATAGCGCTGCGGGAAACCCTGCACTACAGCCGCAAACACATAAAAAAAAAAAAAAAAGTTTTTTTTTTCCTGAGTCGGTCTCATCAGCGTCACGGGTTAGCTTCGGTGTGAGTGGTTGAAATAGCACGTCGATAAAGATGACAGACAAGTGGCTTATCCAATCATATGCAAGGAGTTTTGATAAGGCCCAGCCTTCAGTAAAGGCAATCCCTATGGCGGTGTCCCAGATGTATGTGAGTGGAGCTAGGCGGAGCGAGACATACAGCTGGCTGTTGTCAGGTTAAACAAATATATATCTGCATGAAAACAGGTATTTATTTACAAATTTATTTACACATTGTGTAAACATCAGGGCGTCATGATAAGTCATTTAGCCATTATAGTCCAGAGTTTACCATTTGGCACTAGGATGTTTTCATTCCAATTCTCAAAAGTGCTTGAAAAATAAAATAAAAATATTTTTTGTACAAGCATGTATTAGTGTCATTTATTGCAAAATTGCATATTAAAGTGCCCAAACAGGCTATTACACTTGCAGAAATAAAAGCATAAAACGTGCGATTAATTTGCAATTAATCTCGAGTTAACCATCGACATTTTGTGATTAATCAATTCAAATTCAATCGTTTTAATTGTTTGACATCCCTAATATAAATACGTCTTGTGTCCTTCACATTTGTTCATTTAATTTTTTTGTTGTCTGTTTTTAAAAGAGTATTATGTTTTCTGCTCAAAGCGGTTAAAGTAAACTAATACCCACTCCCGAGTCCCGACAGTAGATGCCGCAGGTTTAAAAACAATTCTCTAACCTACTGGATCTAGCTAGCTACCTGAAAGAGCACCGTGCTAACTAACCATTATTAATCAAACTTTTTATTCATTAATAAAACTTTTGAAAGGATCCCCCCCCTCTGGTTTTTTTGCAACTCGCACACTGGATATGAAGATGTTTTACTTTTCTTAATGAAATATAGCAATGGAGTCGTTAAATTATCGTTCAGTTAATGGGTTAAAACTGAAAATTTAACACTTGTCAGTGCGATCGTAAGGGATTGCTATGTCGGTTAAAACTTGATTGATCACTCAATATAACACGTAATGAGAAAGTAAACGGCTCTGTGGTCATTTCCACGTGTCACGAAAATATTAGCTTTATGTTATTAGATTGTCGCATGTCTGTCAGCTGAAACTAAAAATCCACCTCCCTGAGTCCATCACAGCTGTCTACTTGTTCATCTTTTTTCTTCTTCTTATTTGGTAGCTAAACCTGCATGAATGGATCCTATAAAGCGGATTTCATGTGTGATCAAATGAACACTGAATAAAAGGTACAGCCAAAATTATCAGATCTAATAAGATTTTAATTCAACCAAGAACCATATAGAGATATTAATCATATTAAGAAAACAAGATGTCGTTTTAAAAATATAAAAAAAAATTAAGAGTTTAAAAAAAATCCATTTCATTTTATTATAATGTGATCTTTAAAAATATTTAGACTTCCCAACTCTGGAGGTTAAAAGTTTTATTGATTTCAAGCACTCTCCTGACGCAGGGGATACAAATTCTGGCGGAGATAAGTCGTTTGGCACGACGTCACCTGTGCTATCCTAGCGCAGCAGGTCTTGGTGATATCACAGAAAATTGGGCAAAAGTCTGGGCTATCTCTGCCAACTGGCGCCAGAAAATGCTATTATATGGCTTTCTTAGTCTGGAAACAGATGCATACAAACACCTTACGGACGCAGCCATGATGAACTGGTTGAACTCGCACAGCTGACAATACAGCGATCTGATTGGCTGACCAGCAAAACTCGAATCATGTGACCTCTTGGACCGGAGCGCAAAGTTTATATATTTTTTTTAATCGGCTATAACTTATTAATGTGCAAGCGATATCATGGGAACATTGGTGTTTTGAGATCGCTGCTATGTGTAGCAACTGCCCACTGGCAGTTCATTTGAAACTTCTTAAGGAGACGTCCTACAGATTCTGACCCACGGACTAAAATGGATGATTTATTTAGACATTTAAACTGGTAAGCATTTTAACATTTTAAGTGGTTTAACACCATAACTACCCAAGTGCACAACCTTAATCAATGTAAATACCAAAAAAAAAGTAAAAAATAAAAAATCTGGTTGTTACATTAATACTGTAAAACATAAAAAAAGAAGGGCAAATTGCAAACTCAAGTGTTGCCATCTAAGCTTGTGAACTCAACTTGTAAGCCTTTTGCTGTGTAACCTTACCTTGTCTAAACTGTGGATCAAAAGAAGTGCTCTAGTTCTTATGTTTTGCCCTCTACAATATTACTGTCTTTGAATTGTAAGCCATTACACTATGTTTACATTACTTTCACCAACGTAACCGGAAATATGGATTTCTTCATGTGTTCAATGCAGCTCATTACACGGCAGGAGGTGATGTGGTATGGCATAATGACAATATAAAAGAACATTATAATGGTTGCAGTCATGGCTCATGGGACAATGTAGGCCCCAACGGCCAAAGGTCACTCACAACTTAATCTAGTAAAATATAGCCATAGTGAAATTGTATATTGACTTTAAATGGTTCCATCATTGCTGGTTGCCTTTTCTTCCACTTACAGTTGTGTAGACTTAGCCATTATTCTCAAACTATTTGCACTAAGATCTATGTCTGTAAAAGCAACATTTTAGTTATTCTCACTGCTTGAAATGAGAAGTATAGCCTAAGCATGTTAGCTCTGTTGCATGAATAGCAGAGATAACTCAAATTCCCTTTCTACAGTCATCTAAACAGGCCAATCAAATTCCAGGAGCAGCATATATGACTTTTTTAATTCTTGGATAATCTTCTCTGGTGCCAATTAAGCATTTCTCAATTTTGGATTAAAAAGCAAAGTAAGTGAGAACTGTACCAAGTAAAATATTACTGAAATTGTATTGGTAATGCCTTACATTACTGCAAAAAGCAATACATTACTGTAGCCTAATTAAATAACTTTTTTACTGTATTACTCCCAACATTGATATTGTGTAGGCTACATACAGTCAACAGTAGAACATTATTTAGGTACATTTCTAAGAAAGAGTAAATGAAAATGGCCAACACTAGTATGAGCCAAAACTAGCCTACTACAAGTGGCGGAGAAGGTCACCTGTGGTGCTGCAGCAGCACACATATTGCCAATGAGATGCAACAGTCCTATGTAGGCTATAGGCTAATTACATGAAACAAAAAGGAAACTGTGCAACATAACTTTAAAAATGTGATTCTTTGAATGTTCACTGGTGAAATCAACAACAGTGAAACTAACAGTTAGTTAACAGCTAACATTCAAAAGTTAAATAGCCTAGCCTTAAGAACACTGAACGTTACACTGAACAGGAACATGTGATAAAAAGAGTGATTCATGGTTAAGAATAAATTAGTTACCGAAATAAACTAGGTAAATTTGGTTGCTCCCCTTGCTTTAAAACAACTTCCTTGACTAGTCCTGACAAAGCACCAAGTAGAAGATATGTGACGCAATCCAATATGCAGCACCGTGCGTTTTGTGTTGATTGCAAAGTTGCCACAGACACTATTTCATGCTTTATAGATAGTTAGATGTCATCACAAAGTATTTTACAGTATTTTGAAAATACAAAAATACACAACACTGATGACACAAAATACAAAGGCATTTTCATCATCTCAATAAAATACAAATTACAAAATAGTATTTTGTATTTGAAATATGCATTTCAAATACTTGTATTAGAAATACTGCCCATCCCTGTCCTCAGGGACTCAGCAGCAACTTCCACCAAGCTTGACCTCAGCTATTAGGTGAGAAGCTGAGGCTGTGACACTTTTCCAAAGACCACCCCTTCTGTTTTTACATTGCCAGCTGCACTATCAGACCAAGTAAAAAAAGTTAAAGTGGAAAAAGAAGGGATGGAAATAAAAAGGACTGGGTTGAACCTGTTGGGGAAGAAACAACAAGGATATATCAGGTTTAGAATTAAATGGACAATTAAATCATTTTAAATATTTCAGGGGAAAAAAGCATGTTTTAAAGGTATTTGGGTGTAAATAAATATGAAAAAAATAAGAGTAGAGAAAAAAAATAAATACAAAGAAAAAAATAAAGTTCAAGAAAAACAGATGATTGAAAATGAGTGGTTTAAGTGAAAAACAAGCATTAAAGCAATGAAAATATCATGATTAAATATTGAAATATAGAAATATATAGTTGTTGCTAATTATTGAATGCCTTTTTATTTAGGTCTCATTTAATGGCACATTTATATTTTTAGCTACTTTTTGGCCCTGTATTTATTTAATTGAGTCAATTTTTTTGTATGTATTCTTAATTATGGCAGGATTGATATTCCATGTATTTGATATATTTATACGGCTAACAAAATTAAAGACATATCAGATTTCGATTTGAAAAAAAAAAAAAAAAAAAAAAACATCCTGCTGGATATCCATACTGATATGGACTGGTTAATGTGTTAGGAGCCAAAGTGAAATTTGATGAAAATAAAACTTATCAGTTACCAAAAAAAGCTAGTATGCATGCCCGACAATACTGGGACAAGCTCCTTGTGACAGGTTGGATTGTGACCTGGCTCATCTCCGAAAATCCTGACCTGGGCATACATCATACACCTGGGCACAGTGTCTGAACTGTTTAGAAGCAGTAGAGCTTTCTGAGCTATCTAAAATTTTAGCTTCATCTAAACCTTCTACCAGTATGTTAGACCCAATCGCAACCAAGTTGTTTAAGGAGGTATTCCCTTTACTTAAGAAACCATCTCTTGATCAAGATGAGTTAGTAAATTGCAGACCTATATCTAATCTTCTTTTCTTATCTAAAATTCTTGAGAAAGTAGTTGCTAATCAACTATGTGAACAATTACAAAGTAATGACCTACTTGAGGAGTTTCAGTCAGGCTTCAGAGCTCATCATAGCACTGAAACAGCTCTGGTCAAGGTCACCCATGATATTCTCATGGCCTTAGATAATAGACTTGTGTCTATACTTATCCTGTTAGATCTCAGTTCTGCATTTAACACAGTTGATCACAATATTCTCCTACAAAGACTTGAGCATACTGTGGGGATTAAGGGGAAAGCATTAGGCTGGTTTAAATCTTATCTATCGGACAGATTCCAGTTTGTTCATGTTAATAATAAATCTTCCTCAAACTCTAGGGTCACCTGTGGAGTACCACAGGGTTCAGTCCTTGGACTGCAAAGCTATGGACAATGCAGACGACTCTCCCTGTAGCTCTATGTTTCTCCAGGAGTGAATGCTGCTTGTCGGGACTTTGAAGCACTCAACTGGTTCCCTTATATAGGAAGTTTTTGACCAATCCGTATGATTGATTTTGACTTTGTAAAGTGCCTCGAGATGACATGTTAATGAATTGGCGCTATATAAATAAAACTGAATTGAATCTATTAACAACCCCTCTGTTACTTAACTGACCAGATCCATATTTCAGATGTTTATTAGAGTTGATAGGTGTTTGCTATGACACCATCCAGGGGAGAAGAGATCATCTGTCGTTACCCTTTCGAACATAGAAAAGATTTGTGGATCAATGTGGGCTTCTGTGCTTTTTTTTGTGTCTTCTCAAACCCCAAGTCAGTCATTGCAGATGGCCACTAACAATGAGCCTAGTTCTGCTGCAGGTTTTTCCTTCCTGGTAAACAGGAGTTTTCCTCTCCACCGTTGTTTCAAGCATGCTCAGTATGAAGGATCACTACAAAGCTATCAACAATGCGGATGACTGTCCACTGTGGCTCTACGCTCTTTCAGGAGGAGTGAATGCCGCTTGTCAAGATTCAATTTAATCTGCTGGGTTTCCTTAGATAGGAAACTTTTTGACCAATCTGTCTGTATGATTTGATTGAATTTGACTTTGTAAAGTGCCTTGAGATGACGTTTTGTGAATTGGCACTATATAATAAAAATACTCCTTTTCCTTTAAATTTTTATAAAGTGCATTTCCCTCTTTGTCCAATGTATTTTTAAAGTATAGGAGTTTAATTTTGAAAAATGAGTGACATGAATTTTTTCATCATATTAAAATTTTGGAGATGTACCTGTAGCCAAAAATTTCATTTATGTCAGTTTTGAAGGCAGAATGGCCAAAGTAGAATGAAAATACTTAACCTCAGTAACACCCTTTTCAATGACAAGATTTCCATGCTCTTGTCTTGTTTGTAATTGTTAGGATGGGTATAAATTTAGCAGTATGTATGCAGCAACATTTAAGAAATATATTTACTGTACATTTTTACAATATGTAGAACGCTTTGAGATTAAAAGAGAACACGTGCAAAATCAAAGATGGACCAAATATAGTACAAACCTGTTCTGTACAGACAGTGCAGAAGGATTCTTCAGTAGAGCCAGAAGACAGGGAAATCGAATGGACTTTGGTCAGATGGGACTGCATGTCAAGCTGCACATGCATATACACACACACAAACACATGGAGTAATAGCAGCCCACCCAGGCAGGAAAATGCAAAAGAAGCACAGGAGAAATGATAAATAGAAGTGCAGACTCAAATGCATTCATTCAGCAGAGGGTGTTAATTTGGAAATCAGACCAAACACAGAACCTGGAAAAGGAGAGTACAACCTCAACCTGCAAAGATTTTGACAATCAGGACATGAAAATAACTGATTCAAATTTTATTTTTTAACCTAATTTGAACTGTACAAAAACACCCAGCAGAATTTCTATTTAAAAGACATTTTCACAGTTTTTTCCTCCATGGTTGCCATTGTTAACCTAGAAATAACAATCAGCGGACTCATTTGAATACACATTAACATTCATGAGGTGCTTTCCATTGATCATTTATGGTTAAATATTGACAAGTAGAGGGCAGAAGATGACAGAACCTAGTATGCAAATGTTCAGGTACAACTGATCTATAAAGCAAAGGTGCTTGCTGTGTGTGCATATGGTTTTACAAATCAGAATTTTTAAGTGTTTGTTATATGTACACATTTAGTATGGATTCTACACAATATTTAATAAATGATGCACCAGATTATTATTTTTTTGTCCTGATATGGCCAATAATAGAAATAAAAGTATGCATCTTCCTTCATTTACATGATACATTCACAGCAGTATCATTACACATCAAGACAGTCAGTTATAATGCAGAAAGTAAAAGCCCAAACACATAGCAACTGAGAATTGATGGTTCCAACATGCAGCAGCATGTAACTGAAACATGAAGACAGTCATTTAAGTATTTGTGTTTTTGCCTTCCTTGAACAAAGGGAGAGAGGTACTCAAGGTGTGTTCCTGCCTAGAAACAGCACAAACCTGTTGAACAGTTTCACAGCGAACCTCCCAGAGACAGGGAGGGCTTGGCTTTCATTGTCTCTTTAAGGCCGATACCAATACTGTGTAGCAATCATAAACTGTAAAATTTAGAATTTTTTTCTTATAATCCTGAAAAAAAAACATGTTTTTTTGGCCATTTGTATTTTGTTTCTATGTTTGATTGTTTAGTGTTTATTAATTAGCCTTTTGTGTATTAGTATGAATGTTACCTCAGACAGTGTGGTGCAGAGTGTTGCCAGCTGCTGTGAGGCATTCTGTCTCAGGTCAGGACTAGTCCAAGCCTGTCTCAGTCGCTCTCTTTCCAACGTCAAAACCTCATGAATGGACTTCAGAGACATATGGACTACAACAAAGCATTCACAAAATTTGATCATAGTAAGTTATTTCAGTTAACAACATGCATCTAACAATATTTTAATCTATTTGAATGAACAATGCAAATATTTTCCATTAAAACATCTACATATAAGCTGTGCAGTAAATTTAAACATTACAATGAAAGAAAAACAACAACAACAAACAACAACGGGACCTGTATGTACCCATTAGGTAAAAAGTCCTTACCCCTCTGAGAAAGAGTACAAATGTCTTGGTGGAGCTTTTTTGCTTCAGGTGAAGTTACTTGAGGGTTTGACAGCTGTGAGTAAACATAGTCAGGTATGGACTGAACAGATGCACCCAAATTGGAACTGTTGTTTGTGCTGAGATGGCTTGATGTAAACTAGATAAAACAGAGAAAAGGTAAGAGCTTAAAATTGGATATAGAGAATAGATAGTGTTTTATTTCATATTTTTCAGTACCAGTTGGTTTTGAAGAAAATGGTGAGTTTCAGGAACCCAAACTTTTCTTCATCCTAATGTTTTCATAAGATTACGTGACATTAAATTATGTTTGCTGGCTTGCAGTATCTTTAACTCAAACCTGTTTTGAGTAAATGTTTTTGCACTGTTCCTAAAATGAGCACTTTGGACATTAACAGTTTCATTTTTCTTATATCTATTTTTCGTAAATGAAGCCATATTACAATAAAAAAAATATACAAACCAATCAATCAATCACAAAAACGCTCCTCACAAATCAACCTTATTGAGCCTGAATGGATAATATCTAATCTGTTTTTGGGTCTGATGTTTTGATGCGGTTGCAATGTAATGGACTGCAATCTGTCTAGAACAGGGGTCACCAACCTTTTTGAAACAGAGCTACTTCATTGGCACTGACCTTTGAACTAGAAGGGTCAGTTCTCACCAATAAACATATTTGCAATGCTCTTTGAATTTTTTTTTTTTTTTTTTTTAGATATTGTCATTTTTAAATCTATATAAATGTAAGTGTGATTACAAAATTATACCAACAGGCTAAAAGAACATTTAAGATGCAGCGCATTGGAGGATGGTGCTAGTTTTAGAACAGGCCTGAGGGCACCACATGTGATCCTTGGGTGTAGCCGCCTCTAGACCAATGACTGCTGAAGCCTCCCAGATCCCCCCATGGATAAGCGGGTATGCAGTAGTAGTAGTAGTATCCTTTATTAAATTATACGCAGCTTCTCATTTTTACTGGGTTGAATTATTCATAAATAACAGATCTCCATTAACCATCAGGGTGAGAAAGGGTGAAGTGGTGAGTTAATTCCTGACCTGACTTTAAAAACACTGTTTTCAAAAAAGAAACCCAATTTAAGTTTTGGCTTAGAAGTAATCAATAAAAGGTTTAAAAGATACAATTAGGTGGTCAGAGGTGACCACCTACAGCCACCACAGAGGTGACCCAGTGGTGTCAAATATATGGCAGACTAGCTTCTGTCAGTCTGCTTCAGGGCAGCTGTGGCTACATTGTAGTTCACCACTGTCAGCATGTGAATGTGTGGGTGAATAGGTGAATGACTGAATGTAGCGCTTAGAGTCATCTGGATTTGATCAAGTGTTATCCAATTACAGGCCATTTAGCTTTTGATTTCTCTTTGTTTAAAACCAGCTTAAGCCTAAACAGACAGACCTGAACGGTGTCATACACAGACTTCAAAAGTTTAGTGATTGGCTGAAGAAGATGAACAATAAATAACTGTCATTGGCATGGAGATGGGACAGCATCACAGTTAACAACAAACCACATAAGGGGGGGGGGGGGGGGGGGGTTTATGACCCAGCATCTTGGACCGAGTGACACCTGATAAATGATTTGACATCCATCTTACAGCCTGGTCGGTTAATGTTAAATACATGGCAGCACAGGATTCTGCAGCAGCTATGGCGCTTTAGTTCCTTTTGTTGGTTTTTGTGTTTTTACTCATGTTATCACCACTCCAAGCTCTGATACAATACAGGAGAGAGGAGCTGTTGAGACTGTGACCCAACCCCTGAATGCACAACCTGTACCGACCGTCAAATCCAGACTTTATTCACCCTGACCTGCAACGGACAAAAGAAGCTCCACTGTATCCGCTCTGGAAGCCCAGGAATCAGGGTAAGTGAAGTAGGAGTTAGAGAGGCTATGTGGCTGGCCTGCTGACTTGGCTAAAGGCTAATCCATACAGACCAACACTCCAGAGCGTGATTCTAGCCAACGTAAGATCCCTCGCCAACAAACTCGACAAGATCCAGTTAAGAATCACTGTGCATAGGACGGACAGCTACGTAGCCATTTTCACATAATCGTGGCTATACAACAGTGTCCCTGACCAAGTGGTGACGCTGGAGCAATGCACACTGTTCAGGGCTGATCGAACGCTGGCTGCAAACAAAAGCAAAGGAGGAGGACTGGTAATTTATATCCACAACTCCTGGTGCACTTCAACCAAAATTGTCAGAACCTTGTGGTAACCTGACCTGGAATACCTTGCAGTAATGTGCAGACCATTTAAACTGGCTAGAGAGCACAGCTCTGTGATTATCATTGTAGTGTACATCCAGCCAAAAGATATTGCTAAACAAGCTTTTGAGAAGCTCCACTGCTTTGTTACCAACTAAATGAACAGTAACCCAGATGCGGCTGGAATCGTTGCTGGGGACTTTAACCATGTTAATTTAAAGGCTGTGTTCACCAAGTTCCATATATATTCATTAAGTTCCTGACCAGAGACAATAAAACATTAGATCAAGTTTACTGTAACATCCCTGGAGCATACAAAGCTACTGTTGCCCCCCACTTTGGCTCATCTTATCACATCTCGGTAGAGCTGATTCCTGCCTACAAACCACTGATCTGCAGAACCAGAACAGTGATAAAAACCATCCATGTTTGGACAAAAGAGGCCTGCTCAGCTCTACAGGACTGTTTTAGAAACACTGACTGGGATGTATTTAAAGAGGGCACTGATTTAGTAAGCTACTCATCTGTGCTTTTTACATTCAGTTGCGGTCCCTGCTAAAGGCTCGGGATGTAACGTTCAGATCAGGAGACAGACTGGCCTACAACAGGGCTAGAATTTAACTTAAAAAGGCATCCAGAAGGCAAAGGGCAAATTGAAGCAGCGCATCGAGGCTCACTTCAGCAGCAACAATCAATGCGAGATGTGGCAAGGAATCAGAAACATCATGGACTATAAGCGCAGCATCACGGACTACCAGCGCAGCAATTAGCAGCTGAGCAATGACCCGGCTCTCCCTGACACCTTAAACAGCTTCCTCGCACGCTTGGACTCTCCAAATAGCAGGGAGCCTGCACATCTTCCCAGAGGAAACTGAAAAGGTCTGGACTTTCCACTAAACTGCTAAATAACTTCTCTAGAGCTACAATAGAGAGTGCTTTATGTCTCAGCATAGGAGAGGAAAGACTTAGCACAGGTGTTGAGAAGAGTGCAGGGGATTGTGGGATACCGTCTGCACGTCCTAGACTCAATCTATGGTGAATGGATCCAAAGAAGAGCCAGATGCATCTCCACTGTTCCCACCAACCCAGGCAATGCACCGTTTGCCCCTATCCCATCAGGTAAATGCTGCAGAAGCCTCAAAGCCAAAACAGATATACTTAGCAGACGTCTGCCTCTCACAGCTCTTGGAGAGAAGAATCTATTTCTGATGGGAGACTGCAGTCCAACGCTTTAAAATTACCCCACTGTTACTAGCCTGTCATACGTTACAATCACCCTAATGTTACGGCCTACTTGCACACCTCCATCTCAGAATATCTAAATGCACATTTTTTGTAAACAAAGCCTCAGTCACCATTGTGAGTGGCCAAAGAGAAAGTTTGCCACGGTACTATGCGGTGACAATAAAAGATTCTTGACTCTTAACCAATCTTGTCAAGTCTATCAACAGTGTGACACTTTTTACAAGTCAGGCTCAACAATATTTTCAGCCATCTAGGGTATCCATGATGTCATTTCTCACTTTAAAATAGCACCTATTGTACTGTGCTTTTTACAAAAACCTGACTGGCGATGTGATAGCAGATTGGTTGAGTCTAAGAACATTGTAAGTTGATCCCTGACCAATTTTTCAAGAACTTTGGAGAGCACACAGTACTGTTAGACTTCTAGTTAATTACAGACTGAATACCCCATTTGAGCAGAGGAAAAACATAGGCAGACTTGCATATACAGGGGATATTGTTTCCTAAAGAGAAGCTGGGCTATTTGTGAAATCTCCAGCAAATCTTCGAAAGAAAGGCTCCAGATTGTCAGGACCAGCAGATTTACAGATTTACTGCTGTGAGGTCCCAAGAACCTTAGGCTAGATTTACAATTGAAGCTCAATTCCTGCTTTTTGTTGAAATTAGATTTTTTTGGGGTGGTCATTCATACGATAATATGCTTCATTTATCATTATACACACAAGTTATAACAAAATTTTGTAAATCAGATGGAGGGTTAGCCTGAGCTGCTGCGGCTGAGCGTGCTGCCACTAATGGCCAACCTGACCAGCATGTCTTTTAGTGGTAGGGAAAACCAGAGCACCCGGAGGAAACCTACGCAGACCTAAGACTTTCTTACTGTGAGGCAAGAGCGCTAACCACTGTTCTACCGTTTTGTCTGGTGCCATTTTTCCAACCCAGACGAAATATGGTTGCCTTCACTGCGACTCCACCTCTCCCCATGTGGATGCCACCCATTTCATAATATTGCCCTTGAGCTGCTGCAGCATGGTATCAAAAAAAGAGCAGCTGCTGTCGCTGTGCAGATTAGGTGCTAAAAAGAGCCACTTTGTCTACATTTTCAGCAGAAATGAAACAATGCGGTCTGCCTCACATCCCTCCTCATTTGGCTTGTTGTTTACTGGGTGGGGGTGGTCAAGGTAGGTACTTCCTGGAGGAGGCAAGGGCTCAATTCATATACCCTTATAGAGCAAGGACTCTTTAGCCAAAGTGGAAGTGCGTCATCGTTGGCCTGATAAATAAGTGCTGTCAAATCATGACGTGCTGTCTTAATAGATCGGCAACAAAAAACAACTCCAGCTGTCATTTTATCATTTCCCATGCGATGAGAAGGAGAAGAGGAGATGGCTGCAGTTGATAAGTAATTCTCCAGGAATTGGAGAATGCTGACTCGCTGCATTAGCATTAAACTAATCTGTTGCATATGCTAACTACAGGACATACAGCATTAACATTTGACATTGTGGTTTATGTTTACGGTTATTTCTCAAACTTCAATTTTTTGCTTTACATTGTCATGTAGAGATGATGTGGACAAGGAATTTCACCTGTGAGTGAAATTAGACTTAACCGAATAGTGCAGTCAGTTAGGAAGGAAGTAGGATAAGTAGCCTGTGTGCTCCCTCCCACTGCTAGTTTTGCCTAGGAACCCCACAAAGTCCCTTACTGGCACTAAGAACCCTTAAGGTATCCCACGATCTGTGAGTGACATGACCTATCAGTAGAGCTGTGTTTAATAAGTAAATAAATAAAAATCCCAATTATGAATCAGTTCTCATTAATTCCTAACAAAAAATAAAAATTAGATTAATATAACCAAAGATCGATTTATAAAGATTTTCATGAGTCCGCAGACACTTTAACTTAGCAATGTGTTAGTCTGTTCATTAGTTCTTCTGCTGAGACCTCGGCATGACAAAAACAAAACAAAGTGCCAAGCTAGTGGTCAGAAGAACGGACGTAACATAAATCACAGGAGCCTTCACACTCCAGTCCAAGAGGTGAATTTTAATGTCATATATTTTTAATAATGCACCAGATTAATGTCCAAATTTGCTTACCGTTTTGGTTTAATAAAGTATTATTAATTGAATTTAATAGAAATTGCAGTTGTAGATATATCTGGTGTACTCATGAAAGGAGGCATCCTGAAAGCTGCCGTGCTGGATTCTTGGCGAGAGCTAGCAGCTGATCATTGATATACCCCCCAAAGAAAACAATTGTTGCCCACCATTGTCTCCAAAAACAAATTCCATACAGAATAGGATGAGCAGCAAAGTTGACCACAAATCAGTTCCATCTTACGATTCAAAGACACACACACACACTACTAGAATTACATAATAAAGTGCAGGGAAACTTAATAGAAATAGCAGCCGCTGACACAAGCTAACTGCTATCGCGGCGCTCCTCAAAAAACAACACCAAAAAAAACAACAAAAAAAAAAAAACGACAAGACAATAGACACTAATAATAATGGTTGTGGAGTCAACAGTCAAGTTAAGTAATCAAACTATTAACTGTATCAAGGAGAGACCATAATATGCATATAAGAAGGGGTGCCACTCAGACCTATTGCCAGCGGCATTACCTGCTTCACATACTACATTGCAAAACATCTTGCAATGATTTTAGCTCCGCTGATTGGTGACACTCCACGGCATATACACAACTCCCCAGACACTTTCAAAATTCTGACACTTAAAAGAGGTGACATCCAAGAAAGCAATGGTTTCACCTAGTGCCAGCCTTTACCCCTTGCATTGTTACATCAGAGGAAGTGAACATGGACAGGACTCAACTGGAACTTGATAAAAATCACTAAAAGATGGGACCAATTTAACACTTTACCAGATTTGTGACATGTTGGACCCCTTTCTCTCAACCACATATTGCAAGTACAGAGACAACTTTTACAGACAGAAACATGGGTGTGCCATGTGCTCCCCATTTGACCCATTGTGGCCAATATGTACGCGGAGAGAAGAGCACTCAGTGCTTACGAAAGAACACCACCAACTCACTGGTTTATGGGACTTTTGTATTTATTGCCCTTGTCTACCCCACACAACTGTGCTCCTCCTGCCCGTGCTCCACTCCAGTGTACCTCTTTTTGTTTTCAACAAATGCAGAAACCCCCCCCCCCCCCCCAAAAGTGTTGGTGAACACCTCCTGGGGATGGCTTTAAGCCCCAAATTCTGTTTAGCCTTACCATGTGGCATTAAAGGCATACTATGCAACATTTGTCAGTTAATGTGTTCCATACCGTTTTGGATGATTAAATGAGTAATTTCAGGTTGAACAAAGGTTTTCTCGGTCGCCCTGGTGGTCTGTAGGGGAAATACCGAACTTGCAATTGCAGGAGCCCTCGGCCCGCACCCGCAGGCTCAGAAGTCTGGTGCATCGCGAGAGCCGGTCTTGCTTTACGGCAAGAACTGCTACACACCCCAAGTGAAAGGCATGCTCGTTGCTAGCGCAGTGGCGATATTTGTGCAGTTATCATGGCGGAACCAGCGAGAAAACAGCGAAAGCTTATGTCGGAGCAGGCAAGAAAGAGGAAAAGGGCTCTGGACAGAGAGAGGAGTTGTACACGGGTGAACATTGGGCTAGTTTTTCCGAATGGCGAGAGCTAAAAGAAAAAGAAGGCTGCAAGGCTGACGCGGACCTCACGTTTCTGCTGATGCGATTGTAAGTAACATTGGAATGATTTCTCTCTCTCTGTGTGCATGTTCATACTTTCACTGTGTTAGTTATTGTTTGTACTGCCGTTTTTTCGACTTTTCGTTGTGTTCGCTTGTCTGCTAAGCTCAAAACAACCGCGCCTGGCTTGCAGAGAAACCAGGAGAACAGCTGAGCATCTTTACGACAGTGCACTTTTACATTCGCCCTCTGGGGGGAGCCTCGCTGGAAAAAAAATCAACCCCGGTTGCATAGTATACCTATAACTCCGAAGAAATATGTGAGAAACGGTAGAGTAAAAATGTAAAGAAATCATTATAAATAAAAACCAAAAACTAAAATATGATTAATGTAAATATAAGAATGTCTTGAATTTTGTAAAGGATAAAAAAAAATCCTTAAAAGTGTGCTCAACCTGCTGGGTTTGTTTAGATAGGAAACTTTTTGACCACTCTGTATTATTTCATTGAATTTGACTTTGTAAAGTGCCTTTAGATAACATGTTGTGAATTGGTGCTATATAAAAAAAATTAATTGAATAAAATAATCCTCCAGGTAATATCTGGATCATAGATCAGGCTGAACTACTACTGCACAATTTCTCTCTGGAGCAAGGAGCGGAGCAGGTTCCACACTTCAGCGGCTTCTGAGAGAGAAGGTTAGTAAAGGCCAACAGCCTTCACTAACAGCCAAAAGCCCCAGATGCCCCACACTGCTAGTGCCTTGGCTTTGCCCCATGCTTCCTCTCTCGAGCCGTCTCTCACAGAAGGCTGCAGTCGCAGCAGTGGCTGTGCTGCCCTCTACCACACACACACACACAAGACGTAAAGAACATTTTGAACCACACGGTCTTCATAGACAAACGTCACAGCTTTCAGTGTGGTGAATCCACCGTTTCCCTCTCCATAGTACTGACTTGCTAAATCATGGTAATTTTTTTTTAATCACCCTTGCTCCATTGTCAGGTGGCTGGCTGGCCACACCCATGGCCAATCAGCAGTGGCTGGCTGGCCACACCCATGACCTATCACTGACTAGCAGTCTACTTTTACATGAGCAGACTGCTACTCTACTCGACAACCACCATAATAACTTCTGAGAAGGGTCAGAAAAAATTAGCTGGGTTGGGTAGGGGAAAAATACTTTCAAAAAACTTAAAGTGTGGAGTTGAGTGCAGCACAGCGGAATCTGTGAAAAAGTCCCGTTACATATGTGGATGTCAAAATCCAGTCTAAAAAGGTTGAGGCATTCAACCATGTCGACTCAGTTAACAGCACCATTAAGTTTACTAAAGAGGATGCCAAGAACATCTTGCCCTTTCTGTACTGTGCCTTCCGCATTGGAGCAGATGGTAGTCTCAAAATGGAGGTTTGCCAGACGCCTAACCACATAGATCAAAATCTGCATTTTGATTTAAATCACCCACTTTAACACAAACTCTCTTATCAGAACTCGGAGTTACCGGGCAGACAACATTCCCTCTGTTACAGAGCAGCACAATAAGAACACAAGCATGTCAGCAAGTTACTTTAGGCATGTAGTTATCCTAACTGGCCATTTGTTAAGTCAGCCAAAAAAAACAACAAGTTTAATAAAAACAACACTGCATCTACACAAAAGAGAAAATTTAAAAAATAATTGTCATTCCATATGCATCAGGAGTTGCTGAGAAACCCAGAAGAATTTTCTCAAAATATAACATACTGGTAAATTTCAAACCTAATAACACCCTCAGTCAAAAACTGGTTAATCCCAAAGACAGTACACCCAAACTAAAACTGTGTGGTGTAGTGTATGTGATCAAATGAAGCAAGGACTGCGCAGATTCCTACATCAGAGGAACTGAAAAACTACATTAACTTTTGGCACAGCACAGCAAAGCCATCAGCTCAGGGCAAGATTCAACAGTTCACTTGCACCACAAGAGCAAAGGACACACTTTTGATGACAATGATGTCCAGATTTTAGATATTTGAAAGAGGGGTCAAAGAAACCATGTTTGTCAAAAGCGAAGAACCAAAATACCAAACAGAGGTTAATGATTACGCTACTAACTCCACCAGTGTATACAGCTTGGTCTTGGGACTTATTCCCAAGAGATTACATAAGCAGTGTCATCAACTCACAGCACGCAGTAGCGTCCAACAACCTAGGAGAGTGATGGGTGGGTCACTGATTTGCACACTGACTTGGAATCCACCTAGATAGGAGGATGGGCCTCCATGTGCTTGAATACATCAGCAAGCCAACAGGTTGCTCAAGTGTGAGGTACCAGAACTGGCAAAGACTCGTAGATGGGTATCAAAACATTTCTGAAAAACTGAGCGAAAGTATAGTTGCCTCCAATTTACACCTGGTTTCTGTTGCTATGACCCAGATAACTGTACAGGCATTAAGGAATCTAACCTAATCACTAAAACCAGTGATATTTTTCTCCTAAAAGGTAGCTTCCCAGGACATCTATTATGAGTTGGCCAAGAGTGGACTGTACAGAGGCCTTTACAAGTGTTTTCAGATTTATTTGACAATTGCAAACCATACCTATGAACCTTGTCTTTCCATTTCTCATCTAACATTCCTACTGAATGGCAAGACGTGAGAAAATATTTTCTACTTTTAAATTTAATTATATTAAGAGAAAAGGAAAAACTTTAGACATTGCATATTGGAAACACTAAGGTTGGCATAAATTATTTTTGTGGGAAATTGTGTCAATAAATAAAACATCCACCAAAGTTTGCTGCAAGGCTTTGACATATTCAGGCTACCTCTCTCCTTATAAAGTATGCAATTATGTGTAGAAAAAAAATGAACAAAGACATTTTAGAAAGTCAGGTCTGAAACTGTTGCATATTTTCTGAGCAATGATTCTATCTTGGAGACTACATACTTATATCTAAAAGTCCTTACCATTCCACCCATGGCTTCAACACGGGATAAAGTCCTTGAGTGACCCACCTTCCCCGACTTCTTCTTGGGTTTTTCTAGGAAGAGATTCTTGGAACAAAACAAATGGACTACAAATGATTGTCTATCTTGAAATATACCATCTGCAGAGAAAATATATGTAAAGAACATTCATAGACATTAAAGCAGATTTAGTTGAATTCACACAATCCAGAGTGGGTTTGAAACTACAGCTGGCTTTCACGTCATACAACGATATGGTAAGTAGATTGTGAAATGTAAAATACAAGTTATGTCTACATGTCAGAGCAGTGGCTCCTCCTACTGCCGCACATCTGTTGACTCTTGTTGATTCTTTTGTATAAACAAAGTTGGATGTACTTTCATGTTGTCTGGTAAAATATGGATTTGTCAGAAATCTAAAGATGTTAAGACTAAAATGTCATCTCCTACCATGAAGTATGAGTAAAATTGACATTTAACATGCAAAATAGATTTCATGGATTTCAAAAGAGAGCTACACATCAATAGTTATTCCCAGGTATTTATAGATGCCGACTGGCTCCAGAGTTTTACCTTGGATGGTTTTAATTAGGGAATGCTCTCTGAAGGAGCAGATGAATTTTTATTCAAGTGAATCTGCACTGTATCGAAAGCAGACTACAGAACTGAAATGCAAGTCTGATTGACTGAGAACAGCAATAAGTCATTGAATCATCTGCATTAAAAAAATGGTACGAGGCACTTGTTAAGTTTGCACATAGACAAATAATGTAAATTGTAAACAAGAAGCCTGAGGTCTGACTGAAAAGGGTTTAAAATGTTGTACAATTTAAAAAAAAATTCAGGTTTTTCAGTTTTATTCATGTTTTTGTCATTGATTGTATGTGATGTGATTACTGTGCAACAAAAAGCTTTCCCTCAGTCAGCTCTCAAGTTTTGCTCTCCAACAGAACATAGCATGGCTGTAGAGAGAGAGGATATGATAGGAGCGGGTCCAACATTAAATAAGTATATTTAACAATGAGAAACACTGTTATAAAAAGTGTTTCAGAATGCAGGTCAATTGGTTACTTTTTCTTAGCAAATATTAAAATAGCAAAAAGACAACACCATTACAGAAACTTTGAAAAGGACAGTCGGGATCAGTGTACATACCTGCATACTGATGCGCATCTCAAGGTCGGTATTTGTAATAGGGATACCTCCTTCAAGCCAGTGTAGTCTCTGCACGAGTTGAACCAGTTCAGTCAGTTCTGCTTGACTCCTAGCTAATTCTGGTGAACAGCAAGGAAAGTTTCAATTAATCAATTAAAAAAATGCTTGCATTCAATGAGATAGGCTTTTAATAGCCTTGACTATGTTATTATATTCACTGCTGCCAATCAAGCTTCCTGAAGATGTAAAGTACACAGCTATTTCACCGTTGGAAGTTGCATCAATGTTGTGGGTCTGTTGCAGCCAAGCCGACACCTTGTTGTTTACCCCTGAATAAGAGGAAAGAGGAGTGGTGCTTGTAACCTCTGGATGGTCTACAAATGTTGAGCTGGTGTCTTGAGGAGGCTAGACAAACAAACATGAAATCACACACCAAGAAGAAAAGCAGGCAGGTCAGAAATGGGTTACAATATTTAGGACCTTGTAATAAATTTAAACAGAAAAGAGAGAATAAAATGAATGTTTCATTAAAACCCTGGTACGTAATTGCTGTGCTTTGTTGCCACAAAAAATGTTTTGTTCAATTTTCACTTTTTAAGAACCAAAAAATAGCAAGGCTTACTTCTGTTTCACTATCAGAACAAACAAAAAGAAATCCAAAAATCAGAATGATAAATATGAACGTTTTTTCTGTAAAAGGACATTAGAATTATCAATGAGTGTGTTAAAAGTAATTCACTACCTAAACCCATGAGCCTTAAAAACACATTTTATACAGTCAATTTTATTCTAAATACAGTCTTGAAACCTGTTATAATTGAAGAAATTTAATTTAATGTATCTGTTCAATATGTAACTTTGCTGCCTCTTGGCCAGGAGTCCCTTGAAAAAGAGATTTTTAATCTCAATGTTTTTTTCCCTGGTTAAATAAAAAGGTTAAAAAAACTAGTGCAATATTAAACCGTTTCTTTCTGAAATAAGTTATATCATTTGTGTGGCAATTACCCTAAGAAATCAATTTGTACTTACAGTTGATTGGTTTTGCTGGGTCAAAGTGGCCACAACTGGTAGTGTACTCTGGCTCAAGGAAAGAGCCTGAAGAACACCACGATGGACACTCATTGCTTCATTTTTTCTATAAAGACGATGGGCGGCAAGCTTCGTCAGCCAAATGTAGAAGATGTCACTGCTCTTTGCCTAACATGTAAAAAGAAGGAAATAAAATGAGAAAATGAGGAAACTGATTAATGCAGGATGAACTTGAGAGCATCCATTTTTAACATGTAGTTTAAATATCGAGATTTTGGTAAGATGTTTTAAAGGAGCATCTTTTCAGTGTTTTCAATCTCTTAGCTAAAAAGGTTTAAATACCTTAAGATGATAAAGGTTGTCTCCAGCATCAAGGTCTATTCGTTTGGACTTCTTGTTCACAGACATAACAGCCATGCTGATGTCAAGAGAACCATGGAGTTTACCTTTCTGAACCTTAAGCACAAGGACATGTTTACCACCATACTATATCAAAAAACAAACATTTTATGGATGTTCAGTACAGTGCAAAGAGCTTTGACTCACATCCTGTTGAGTCTTTGAGTATTTGAGAATGCCTCTCTCCAACAGGAAGTACCTCTGAGTGAAAATAAGCAAATGAAAAACTGCTGAATTCAGTCATTTACTTTTCTAAGCAAAGATGTGCACAGCCAAACTGCTAAAAAATGTCTTCCCTTGTTTTGTGTTAGTGCCACTTGATTTTCTTCCAGTTATGGGATTGCGGTTAAACTACAGATAATTTTAGCTTTTCCGTCAATAATAAAAAACAACATGTGTGCAAGTTTTGACCAAAATTACAGCAAGTCAGGTTACTATGATGGGGCTGAACATGTTTGTCCAGAGGGAGACCTCAGGATAGATAAAAAGAAAAACAACCCCATGAGGGATTAAGCGGGTCAGAAAATGGATGGATTATAATTTTTTTAAAATTAATTAATTTATTTACACACACACACACACACACACACACACACACACACACACACACACACACACACACACACACACACACACACACACACACACACACACACACACACACACACACACACACACACAAAAGAAGAACAAAACGTGTCTGTGGTGTTAACTTTTATAATCTACAGTATTTTCAGAATGTCTGTTTTATTTTACCTCTCTACATGCAATTTCCCCAATTTGTATTGGCGTCCCTTTTAGATGGATATGGCTCTGCATTCTTAATTGCAATGACACCAAAGAGCTTTATACACATTTTGCTAGCTATACAAAAAGTCACCTTGTGCCAGCCCTTCAGTGGGTACTTCCTTCTTTTCATCAGGTATCCCTCACAGATTCCAGGAATACTGAGATCCAGAGAAGAACCAGGAACATCATCCATGATCTCCCAGTTACGAGACTAACACAAAAAGAAAAACCTTTTGAGAGTCAGGAAATGTAATGCATTATTAATACCAGCAGATTGTGTGCTGGCAGGTATGAATAGACTTGAGTCTAAAGAAAATTTACAGAGCCCTTTTGAACCATGTCTTGCGGAGCCCTTTTACTACAATATTGATCAGGTGACTGTAAATGTCAGTACATGCAAGATAAAGATGTTTGTTATTTTTAAATACAATTTGCAGTTATGGGAAAAACAAAGAATATGCTTCCTAGTTCCATTGGATTGCAGGGGTGAGTAGCTAGCATGGTACTGATAATCAAATGCACTGCTCTTCCCCACCAAGCATAATCACTTTTATAGCAGCAATTATTCCAGTTAATTGATCTGAAGTGTCTTAAAAAATTGTAAATTAAATTGTTTCCACCCACAAATCCAAGCAATTTAAATGCAATCCTATTTTCTAGTGGAATAACTTTTCCATAGACTATAAGAATGGAACCAGTATTCCCAGAGGTGTACATTATAGAAAATGTACCCCAAGCTTCTACTCGGAGAAACTGTAAAAGATCTAAACTATACATGTTGGACACCACAGGTCTAGCAGTACACTTCGAAAAAGGGTGAAAAAAGTAAAAAAAAAACCACAATTATAGCTGGTTTGCAACAACAACAAATTTCTCTAAAAGGAATGTGTCATCTGTATGAATTATTAATGCATCTGTATGAAACATTCTGAGAAGGTGTAACTTTGACAGGTGTCCTGTTAATTTCCAATGGATTTTCTTTTAAATAAAGTAGAAATTTGGAGATGAATGTCCGGGGAGAAGAAAAAGCTGCTGGTAACTGTCCCAGTGTCTTGCCTCAAATGAATGTGATCAAGTCAAATGAAGAATCAAATTTCAATAAATAATTATTTTTGAATCATTTAGAAAATTATCTATCCAAATTATCTAGTACTACAACTGCACAAAATTTTTTGTTACCTGTTTTGAGTGCTTTGACGAACCAGTGCTGTTATTCCTTGAATGGGATGGTTTAAATGTGCTGGCAGGGGATTTGTCAGGGCAGGTAATGACAGACTGGCTGCTGCTCACCTGAGGGTCCATCAGGGTAATTTGATGAGGATAAATTTGCAAAGACAGAAACTATCTTTGGAGCTAGGTGTGTTTCATGGAGAGACCTGAAGAACTGTGACCAACAAAAAGTGTTTGATAAATTTAAGATAGATACAGCTAGGAAAAAACAGGATATAAAATCTTCATACATCTGCAGTAAAAAGAATAGACTGAAAATTTTCACTGACAATCCATCCCTATTAAATGCCACAAATTTAAAAAGTATAAAGACAAATATCTTTTTTACATGTCCTGTCTGGCTGTGTAACACTAATAATTGTTTTCTTAGCACCAAAGAGAGCTCAACGGATTTACTTTCACAAGCGGAGCATTACAGCTTTTGCTGTAATCTTTCTGCAAAAAAAAAAGTTGCTTAAGATACATATAATTTTGACTGGAATTGCTAAAAAGAAAAAATAAATAGAGCCTTCGAATCAATTTAAAGTTCTTGAAAAATATTTGACTAAAAATTCCAGTCTTATGATGAGACCAGGAAATGTTTAAATTAATGTGAAACTGCTAAGGCTTTTAGTATTATTTTATTAAGGTTGGAAATGCTCTGCCTGCGAGTTTATTTTCAAATGGCAGAATGACATCTGATTACCAGCATAATTCTTATTTTGTTAAAATGTTTTATCCTTCTAAAGAAAATTAAGTCATAGAAATCATTGGTGTTTACAAATAAAACAAAAAAGCTGCTTCTAGTTATAATCTAAATCAATCTAAATTTATTTTTGTACAATACATTATCCTGGATTATTACTTGATTATCTTAAAAGTGTTCAAATAGCCCACTTTTGTAACTGATATTTTAAAATATCTTAATACTTTTTCAAAGTCATTTTTATCCATGTATATAGTAAAATTAATCTAAATAAAACTTAATTTGTTTTGTTTTGCTTATTTATCTCTACAGCAATGTACAAGATCAAAAACTACTTTTTAGTACTGTTTAACCAAACAAACTGGACTTTCTTCCTATAAACAGCTATGACTTTATTGTCACTACTCTCAGCTTAGTGACTTCAAGACCCAATGATTTTTTTTTTATGAACAGGTTGTTTTTTTTTTTCAATCTACTCACCAAAGATAACTTCATCTTTGGTGAGTAGACTGAAAAACAGACTAGTACTTGAGTTTACTAAATTACTAAACAAATCAAATAAACCAAGCAGAGTTAAGACTGGCCCTGTTGGTACAGTAGCTTCCTGTTTTCACAGGGTAAAAGTGAGAACAAAAAATATATTATGCAGATAATATACATATACAAGATTTATTTTTACGTTGATGTCAATACATTAACTTTCACAGTTTATACAAGTGATGTGCAGACAGTTCAACAAGCTAAAAATTTAATTACCAATTAAACTCACCTGTGATTTTCAAGATAATGCTCCACCACTCTAGTTCACAATGAACCCCTCTCCTAGAAGTTCTCCAAATATACTCGAGTATAAAAAAACCCTAATAAAGCAGGAATGGAATAAAAACTTTAAACAAACTATGGCAGAGTTTTAACAGTGGGGAAAACCACCCTTTTCTTCTTTGTATCACAAAGTACTACCTCACCTGAGTGAAACCCTGCTTGTCAGAGTGGTTCAGACCAACTAGCAGGTATCTGGGTGGAGCTTAATGTAAGAAAAAAACAACTCTATCTCACCAGACAGGCTGATCCACTGCTGCCTCAAGAATGACAAGCTATTAAGCAGATCTTTTATCAAATGATACACTGCAGAAACAGCTGGCTCTGCAGGTTTTAATAATCAAGCAAAACGCAATCTAAAAGAATGTTTCCCTGTTAACATTTTTAGTTCAAAATATGTCTTAACAATGTACACAATAAACAATATGGTGCATAGATATCTAGGATAAATTTGTTTAAAAAACCCACAACCTGTCCTGAACTCATGACACTATTTATTAATTGCTTATTTTACCGACTCAGCTAATTTATTAAATACCCATTTCAGTTTATATAATATCTAAATCCTGGAACTTTGTTGGATTATTTGGATTTGGATTAATTGGCCTCTGGTAATAAAGTACAAAACCTGGGTGGTATTTTTGACCGGGACGTCTTTTAAATCCCATATTATACATGTTTCTAGGGTTTGCTTTTCTTTATCTCTGGAAAATTACAAAAAAATTGAAATATTATGTCCAGGACTGATGCTGTAAAGTCAGTCCATCCATTTGTTACTTCAAGGTTGGACTATTGTGTTTCTTTACTATTAGGAAGTCCACAAAATGCAGTTCAAAGTCTTCAGCTGATCCAAAACGCTGCAGCCAGAGTTCTGGTGAAAATTAACAAGAGAGATCATATTTCTCCTATTTTAGCTTCCCTTCATTGGCTTCCTGTTAAATCAAGAATAGAATTTAAAATGCTCCTTCTCATGTATAAAGCTCTTAATAGTCAAGCTCCATCATATATCAGAGTTCTGATTGCCCCATATGTTCCTAACTTCGCCTTGGGTGGGGGGGGGGGGTTGGAGTGCCTGGGGCTCTCGTCTGCTCTTCTTTGGTATGGGGAAGGTAGCTATCCCTGGGTTGGTCCTTCTTGAGCTCCTGTGCTGTAGGAGCCCTTTCAGAAGCTTCGGGTTCTGGTTCTCCGGCATTTGCCTCAGCGCTCTGGGGGTATGGGGTGGGGAGGGGGGGGGGGGGCGTATTCCATTTATTTAGATAAATATCCAAGGGTCTAATATACAAAATGATGCACAGCTTCTGGGAAATGCTATGCAGTATGTTTTGTTGCTGGTACAATTGCTGCTCTGCGCTATCCTTTTGTGAATTTGGCTGAAAAAATATTCTGAATTCAGTACATTACTACCGCTATTAAACAAAAGATAAACATTGATAACATACTTATATTTTTGTGGGGACAGTGTGGCAGGTTGGTTTTTAATGCATCTCTCTGGTTGCCCAGAGAAAGGGTTGTTAATGATGTTGATGCTATGCTTCCCCTTCTCCAAACCTTGGGAATAAAAGAAAATTATGTTCCTATTCAAGAAGACAGTGCTTACAGTACATTATAATGTATAATTAATATTTATTAATATGTATTTTCCTGTACTGGATTGAGATCAACTACAGGAGTCACACCTTTGGGCCAAGGAAGATATCTTCCTGTGTCAGGACTCTATCCCCCATTCTCTCAATGAGGTCTGGCTGGCGCATAATTTTTGACACTTTCAGGTGGGATAGCTCTGGCATTTGGGTTCCAAGGTGCAACCCTGTTAAGAAATTAATTACAATAAATAAAATAATTTTGTTACCTTTTTTTAAGTCATCGTTGATGGAACATCCAAGAATATTTTAATAATACAACTATTTTAGACATTTATTTTTGTAACATAGATTTGCCTACCAAGCCCATGTCTTTGACGAAGTTCAGCTGCAGATATCACTGTGGCTGATACTGATGGCTTGTAAACCGGGCCGTAGCCTGGAAGCCCAGGGACAGATGTATTTTATGCTGTTTCCTTGTTTGGTGTTGACAGTGTGCAAAAGGTATCCAACACAGCAATCCTCTTCACCATTCATTTTTCAATACCATTTTTATGAGCAATAACTGAAGTACAACAAAAATATCAAGACAGTGAGCTTCAAACACCTTCAGGACCTAGTATATGAAATGTACGGAAAGGGTACCTACCCAAGTCCTTGATCCTCTGGTGGTATCACTCAAAGCGGCTGCAGTCACCAATCATAGGGTGGACCAGCATATCGATTGCTCCCCTACGCACTGGGGAGCAATGCTCCCCAGTGTGTAGTACATATAAACGTATAAATGTAATTATCAAATTATGAAATTATGAAATTATCAACTTACAACGTTGCCTTTGTGACGTTTACAGTGATAAATTCAGATAGCTGAACACAGAAATGAAGCTAAATGTGAACTCTGCTAACCTCCTCTGCCAGCTGCCGTACTAACTGCTGTACTAACTGAAAACAAACCTGAGATTTGGAATGTTAGTAAAAACTGCCCTTCAAAATAAGAGCTCCTTCAAAACAAAGGTCCATTCAGATTCATGCCTGAAAGGCAACACAACCAATGTGCCCATATTTTCCCGTTTTGCCCCCAATTTTTACAACCATAAAACTCCTGTTAAAATAAGATAGCTAGGCCATACTTTTGAGACAGGCTGCAAAGGGTGTCTTAAGCCATCTTAAGATTTGAATGCCTTGAGACAAAAAAAGATGTCTTAAGACATCTCAAGACAGTCAATGTCTTCAAGACACAAAATACTGTCTGAGAGCATCCCATTTCCTGCAATTACATGTCTTAAGACATGGGTGCATGTCTTCAGATTTTTGTCTTAAGATGTCCTAAGACGTCTTGATGTGCAAAAATGCCTTGAGACGTCTTGATTCTTCTTATTCAGACATCTGAATTAAAAAAAACGTATCTAAAATGAGCAAATGATAAAAATGTCATATACGACTCAACTTGAACCAAAAATAAAACAATTAAATGTGGTTAATTAAATATAAGGTCTCTCCCTCCAAAGACTTTTGCAGTTAATGAATTGATTTCTAGTAATCAGATTGATTTATTTGGTCCCACAGAAACCTGGCTGCAAGAGAACTATGTTAGTATAAATGAGTCAAATTTTTAAAATTTTCACATTCCCAGAACTAAAGGACAAAGAGGAGGAATGGCAACCATCTTTCAGTCTGATTTATTAATTAGTCATAGGCAAATTAATAACTACAATTCTTCTGAACATTTAACCCTCAGTTTCCCTCATCCAAACTGAAAAGCAATAAAACCTCTTCTGCATGGATCTGGTCTGCTGGTCTCTCAATGTAATTGATCAAATTTTTTTCGATGGGAAGGCCGAGTAAAGGGGACTGCTTCCTGTCCTGATGGGACACACTTTGTGGGATACACCCTAGATTCTTGGAACAGGTAGAAAATGATATGCTTTTCGATTTTGTCAATCGAGGACGTTGAAGACGTATACATGTTTGGATTCATGATGCTCATATTTCTTCTGTTTGGATTTGGAGCATACCTGATGTATCTACAATTACAGAGGATGTTGGTGGCAATTATGGCCATAATCAGGCTGCCGGATGCATTTGATGTGCTCACAAAGGCTGTGAACGAGCAGAACTGTAAACTGGATGAGCAGAGCCTCAAGCTGGATGCGATGGAACGCAGGCTGGCTGCGGTCGTTGAACTCATACATGGGATGGGATAAAATCTTGGATGTGCACGCTCGCTTCAAGGCGAAAAAGCCCAACAAATTCGGAGTATTTGATTCACCACATGGAGCCCAGCGACATAGACTTCAAGGCTGACGGAACATTTGTGCAGCTTGCGCTCAAAACAAAAAGTGTATGTTCTGTTTTGGCTTCCCACCTTATCAAAACTCCCCTGGATGTTATGGCAGAAGGGCCCAGAACTGCCCAACCCCTCCCCCCGCGGACACCTGTGGATGTGTTCAGAACTGTGGCGCCAGTTGATAAACTTTTCATCATATAAAGGAAAATGGCCTCTGGACAGCAATCATGGACAAATTGCACACACTCTCACACACACACACACAACTCATGCTCAATTCTTCATGGACTCACATGTGACACTCAAGCCTCCGATGTAACCCACTGCTGGAATATTGACTCGTCATATGTGCTGTTCTTGTTTTTTTTTTTTTTCATATCTCTAACTGATTACCTCATCCCCAGTAAGTGATGCAGTGTTGGAGGAATCACGCCCGCCGACAGGGGGGGACAAACGGGTCAGTTGTCCCGGGCCCAGGACAGAGGGGGGCCCCGAAACTGACACTCTGACTGACTATTAAAATGGTCAGTGTCAGTCAGCACACGCGCTTTTTTTAAGTCATCGTTGATGGAACATCCAAGAATATTTTAATAATACAACTATTTTAGAAATTTATTTTTGTAACATACAAAAATAAATTTTTTTGGTTAATTAAATAACAAAAACTAGGAAATGCTATGCAGTATGTTTTGTTGCTGGTACAATTGCTGCTCTGCGCTATCCTTTTGTGAATTTGGCTGAAAAAATATTCTGAATTCAGTACATTACTACCGCTATTAAACAAAAGATAAACATTGATAACATACTTATATTTTTGTGGGGACAGTGTGGCAGTGTTCCCACAAAACACTGCCACACGGCTCCTCACTAATGATATTCACTAATATCATTAGTGACCTTCACTAATGATATTAGTGAAGGTCACTAATATCATTAGTGACCTTCACCAGAGCTGTTTCAGTGCTATGATGAGTTCTGAAGCCTGACTGAAACTCCTCAATAGATAAAATTTAAACCAGCCTAATGCTTTCCCCTTAAGCCCTACAGTATGTTCAAGTCTTTGTAGGAGAATATTGTGATCAACTGTATCAAATGCAGCACTGAGATCTAACAGGACAAGTACAGACACAAGTCCATTATCTGAGGCCATGAGAATATCATTAGTGACCTTCACCAGAGCTGTTTCAGTGCTATGATGAGTTCTGAAGCCTGACTGAAACTCCTCAAGTAGGTCAATGCTTTGTAAATGTTCACAAAGTTGATTAGCAACTACTTTCTCAAGAATTTTAGATAAGAAAAGAAGATTAGATATAGGTCTGTGGTTTACTAACTCATCTTGATCAAGAGAAGGTTTCTTAAGTAAAGGTTTAATAACAGCTACTTTAAAAACCTGTGGTACATATCCATTTATTAAGGATAGATTAATCATGTCTAAAATAGTGCCACTGATCAAAGGGAATATGTCCTTAAACAACTTGGTTGGGATTGGGTCTAACATACAGGTAGAAGGTTTAGATGAAGCTAAAATTTTAGATAGCAGGGAAGCTCTACTGCTTCTAAACAGTTCAAACACTGCACAGGTTCTAAAGATTCCTCCAATGCTGCCCCATTTACTGAGGACGAGGTAATCATGTTTGGGAGGATGCCAATTATGTTATTTTTAATGGCATCAATTTTATTTATGAAGAATCCCATAAAATCGTTACTACTTAGAGCTAAGGGAATGGATGGATCAACAGAGCTGTGGCTCTGGGTAAGTTTGGCAACTGTACTAAAGAGAAATCTAGGATTATTTTTATTCTCTTCAATTAATGCTGAAAAATATGCTGCTTTAACTCTGCGAAGGGTCTTGTTATACAAAAATAGACTGTCCCCCCAGATTAAGTAGGATTCCTCTTGGTGTGTAGAGCGCCATTTTCTCTCCAATTTCCTAACATTGTGCTTCAAGGAACGCAGCTCTGAATTAAACCAGGGAGCCAACTTCCTGTGAATAATCATCTTCTTTTTCAAGGGAGCTACATTGTCTAATGCAGAATGCAATGAGGAAGTCACATTGTTAGCAAAGGTATCGATTTGTGAAAGGGAAGAAACAGCATTGCTGCCATCTACAGGGCATTTCTGCAATACTGAGGATACTAAAAAGGGGACAGACTCTTTAAGTTTTTATACAGCATTATCCGATAAAGATCTACTATATTGGAACCCTCTTTTGGGGGTGGAGAACTCCCCCATGTTATTGAAAAATGGTCAGACAGGACAGGGTTGTGAGAGAATGCTGTTAATTCTTCACAATCAATGCCATATGTCAAAACAAGGTCTAAAGTATGGAGCCGAGAGTGCGTCGGTTTATGCACATTTTGAGCAAAACCAATTGAATCTAGGATAGTTTTAAAGGCTACACTAAGGTTATCACATTCAGTGTCAACATGGATGTTAAAATCACCCACTATAATAACCTTATCAGTATTTAACATCAAATCAGATAAGAAATCTGACAACTGATCCAAAAACTGAGTGTAAGGGCCTGGTGGACGATACAAAACAACAAACAGAAGAGGTTTTATTGCTTTGCAGTTTGGATGAGGGAAACTGAGGGTTAAATGTTCAAAAGAACTGTAATTATTAGTTGGCCTGGGACTAATTAATAAATCAGACTGAAAGATAGTTGCCACTCCTCCTCCTCTTACCACAGATCTAGGAATGTGGAAATTTGAATAACTGGAGGGGGTTGACTCATTTATACTAACATAGTCCTCTTGTAGCCAGGTTTCTGTGAGACAAAACAAATCAATCTGATTATCAGAAATCAATTCATTAACTAACAAAGTCTTTGGAGGGAGAGACCTTATATTTAATAGACCACATTTAATTGTTTTATTTTTGGTTCAAAGTGATCCGTATGGATTTGTATTAGATTTTTATGATTTGTTCCTTTTAGATCAGTTTTTGATCTGTTAAGTTTTGGCCGTGGGAAAGACACCGTCTCAATAGGATAATGGGTGGGTAACAGTACAGAAGCTGCAGAGAGGTGTGTTAAACTACGGTTCTGCTTCCTGGTCTGGACCCTGGGTTGTCAGTATTTAGGAGAACTAATAAATCTGGCCAGATTCCTAGAAAGAAGAGCTGCACCATCCAAAGTGGGATGAATGCCATCTCTCCTGATCAGACCAGGTTTTCCCCAGAAAGTTCGCCAGTTATCAATATAGCCCACGTCGTTTTCTGGACACCACCTAGACAACCAGCGGTTGAATGACGACATGCGGCTAAACATGTCATCACTGGTCAGATCAGGCAGGGGACCAGTGAAAATTACAGAGTCCAACATAGTTTTAGCACACTCACACACCGAAGCAACACCAATTTTGGTGACCTCTGATCGGCGTGACCGGGTGTTATTACCGCCAGCATGAATTACAATTTAGCGGTATTTACGCTTATCCTTAGCCAATAGTTTTAGGTAGGATTCTAAGTCGCCGGTTCTGGCCCCTGGTAGGCATTTAACTATGGTCCCTGGTTTCTTTAGTGCCACATTTCTTATTATGGAGCTGCCAATAATTAAGGTTGGCTCCTCAGCGAGACAGTCGCTGAGAGGGGAAAATTTATTAGAAACGCAGACGGGTTGGTGGTTATCTGGGGTCTGTAATCTAGAGCTATGCTTCCTACGAACTGTCACCCAGCCAGCCTGGTTACCCCGGCTGGTCGGGTGCTACTGCTTTAGGTTCGCTACGTGAAGTTACTCTATGCGGCTCCGCGCTAGCAAAGGAGCGGCTATCAGCTGTTTTTTCAACAGCACGGAGCCGGGTCTCCAATTCTGACACCCTCGGCTCCAAAGCTACAAAAACACTACATTTATTACATGTACCATTATCACTAAAGGAGGCAAAGGAATAACTGAACATCTGACACAGAGAGCAGCAGATAGGAGACTTAGTCAGAGACGGAGAAGCCATTATGAGGCTACGGCTTGGCTAACGCTAGGCTAAAGCTAGGTTAGCGCCCTGTTATCACGCCAAAGAACAAACCGTGTGAAACACGAGGAGTTCCCAAACGTGATGAGCAGCCACAGAAAATGTTTTAAAAGTGCTTATGTTTGGAAACAGATGTTACAGCAAAGAGGTTTAAAGATAAAAAGCGAGAGAGCCTGGAGCAAAAATCCGTCGTTCACACAGCAACAACAGGAAGTGACACAATACGCCTTACCGCAAACAGGAAGTCAGCCGTCATTATTCATATATTATATCATATTAAAAAGTTTAATTTAAGATAAGATAACATTAGCTAATGATTTATTTATCCCACGACGGGGCAATTATAGGATTAAAGCAACAGGCAGGTGCACACAACACAGACAAAATTACATAAGGATTGAAAGATATAAGAGGCTGATTAGGGGGGAAAAAAACACTGAACATATTATTATTATTATTATTATTATTATTATTATTATTATTATTATTATTATTATTATTATTATTATTATTATTATTATTATTTAATTGTAATAATACAAGACAAATCACAAAACCCAAAAGGTCAACAGTTTCATGATACATCAAGCTTAGGGACTGGCTAATATGCAGCAGGTCAAAAAGGGCCATATTTTGGCTGCAGTGCTTGCTGTTCTCTTATGAAGGAAAGATCAACCAGTGCACTAAATTCAATAGATGGGTTGAAAATATCTAGTATAAAATACAGAGATTCTCAGGGCATGAAGTATACAGTTAAGTTCACTTTTTTTTATGTGTGTGTGTGTGTGTGTGTGTGTGTGTGTGTGTGTGTGTGTGTGTGTGGTGCACCTAAAAATGTCACCACATTGTTTTTTGTAAACGTTTTTATATTTTCTAAATGTTTTTAATATGTAGAATTTTTTTATTTTAATTTCGACATATTATTCAGCCTTCATTCAGTGCTGTCCCGGGTTTAGTGGGGCAGGGGAGCTGTAGTGGTGAGGCAAAACTTTTGTTGTGAGGCGTTGCATCAGGTTGGTTTTGCTGCGGACATTCTGTTTTCCTTAAACACAATCTGGATGTTTAAGGCAGCACTTCCTCTCGTCATTGCTGTCGCATGTTTCTACTGTTGCTCAGATTGTATAAACATCACTGTTACACCAGCCCTAATGCTTGGGGCCCGTAACATAACCTAAGCGTAGAATACGCGTATGCTGCTTTGCGACAGGTATCCAGCACCTAAATATCACACAGACGCTCAATAACTGTATGGTGTGCTTAACTCTGAAAAACTCTTGTCAACTCACTGTCCTCACGTTCAGTTCTATCCCTGCATGCGCTTGACTCCATGTCAAGTTCAAAAGCTCAACCTGCTATTTCCACGCTCAGCTGTTTCTCCGCTTGCTCGGCTCTGTCTCTGCAATCCTGACTTCAAAAACTTTCCACACCACCAGCCAATCACAGACAGGTCTCTTTCATCCAATCAGAATATTGCTTGCAAATATTGCATTCAGATGGATTAAATAAAAAATGCTGCAGCTTTTGGCAGAAATTAAGTCTGCCACAAAATGGTGGGATTTAACAAAAAAAGAGAAGAAATAAACAGGTGCATATTTTAGCCTAAAAATATTTACTCTAAAATATTTAGACAGAAAAATGAATAAGACTTTCCTTGACACCCTAAGTCAGGTGTGAAAAATGCAGTTATCTAAATTTTTTGGGGGATTTCTTTTTTCCAGCTTCTGGGAGGTGATGCAAAACTTTCTTTGGTTTTGCGTTCTGAACGCTGTTGTGCGTAAAATGCGGCATTCAATAACCATAGATGTAATAGCTTTTCCCACCGTTTAGCTCTCTCTCTCAAAATGGCGCATTAAATTTTGTTGTAATGGGATTTTCGCTGCATTTTACAACGTTCTAACTTACAAAACACCACTTTCATAATTTTTTTAACAAACGTGGTAAAAGGGGTGAATTGTAGCCGCTTGGGCTTGCCATATTGTGGAGCTGGTTTTTTTTGGAGTTGAGCGCGCTAGACAGGTATTGAGCCTGTGTGTGTGCTATCTAAATGCAGAATACCTGTCTCACTGCGCTCTCAGATTGGTGGCTGCATATTCAAGTCAATGGCACAAACACTACACCATATGTTCGAGGAGACAGGTGAGTACCAAGTGTATCTGAGTCTTTAGAAGGGCGCATGGTGGAGGGTAAGCAGGACATGATCGCAGAAGTGAAACCACAAGGAGCATGGAAACTGCCAGCGAGGCATTTGAGAAATGGAAGATCTTCTGGAGGACATGCAGGTGGATTCAGATGCTGGAAAATGAGCCGGAACGGAATCCAGAGCTCACAGCCTGAATCTGGGGACAGAGAGAAAAGCTATCAACAATAAACTTAATATGAAGACCAGGAGTATCAGAAGGCTAGAGTTACCACTGATAGTTAACACTCTGGCGAACAAGTCCTGACAGCTGGCTCCTCTTATCATCCCGCTGAGGTCTGATGGAAAACCCCGGTTGCCTCACCCAGACACTATGCTCACTGGATGCCATCTAGTGGAAAAAGAAGACTACGCCACAGGGAGGCAAAGTCTCCCAGACCCCGACAACTTCATTCTCTCCCTGTTTTAATTATTTTAAATAAACCTGGATCTGAATTCTAGTCATTCAGAACCTTTGAAAGTAACATTCTGAACACTCTAATGCAGAAGAAATAAAAAACGAGCTATGATTTCTCAACCAGGCATATGTATTTAAAACATTTTTTCCCTCCCTGCTTTAATTCTTTTAAACATAGTTGGATCAGACTTCAAGTCATTCAGTACTTTTAAAAGGAAGATTGTAGGAACTCCAATGTTGAAAATTCCCAGAAAATCCTTTTGATTTATGTGATGCGGTCATTATCTTATAGTGGCTCATGGAGCGCTTGTCTGGAGATTGTCGTTACCAGTCCGCACCTTGGTATTTCGATTGAGGTTATTATTTTCTTGTCATTCCTTGAACATCTGCGATGCTTAAGTCAGGTACAATCCAGATTAGAAGCCCAGGGGTTAAAGATGACTATTTATGTCACGTAGTGTCTGAGGAGGGGGTCTGTATGAATCCAGAGAAGGTTTGCTAGCTATTATAGAAGGGTTATTTGTGGGTTTTCAAACATGGCTGCCCTGTTAAATTATCTTGTTGCTAGATTGTTTCCCCCGGGATAAAAGGGGCAAAACTCCTAAGAAGCATCTGGGTGACTGCCGGGACATGGAATGTGAGCAGAGTTTTCAAAAGCTCAAAGTTGCGTTAACAACAACTCCTGTCCTTGCTTCTGCAGACTTTTGGAAGCCATTTCCCTGTTTCGAATCCAACTGTAAACTGTAAGAACCAAATGAGAGCTGCACAACCTGGATGACATCTTTGACACGCTTATATAAAGTGTCTGATAATCCTACATCACAATATAAGACATATTTCAGATGTATCAGTTTCTTTGTGAGAGAGGTTTTCTGTTTACAGTTTCTTGATGTCTTTGTCCTTCTTTTTAATCCTCTCTTCAAACTTCCTAATCTGATCCTCAAACTCTGTAATCTGAGTTTTATTGTTTGTCTGATAGTGTTAACATGAACAGAACAATATTAGTGTGGACACAACACTTCGTGTTGCATGTGCATAGTATATATATATATATATATTTATCCATCCATTTTCCGACACGCTTATCCCTGCTGGGGCCGTCAGTTCTTGTGCCTATCTCCATCTGTCAATGGGCAATAGGCAGGGTACACCCTGGACAGGTCGCCAGTCCATCACAAGACAAACACACACCTGAGGAGAATTTAGAGAGGCCAATTAACCTAACAGTCATATTTTTGGACTGTGAGGAAGCCAGAGTACTTGGAGAGAACCCACGCATGCAAACTCTATGCATAAAGCCCCAGGGTCAGACTTGAACCCAAGACCTTTTTGCTACAAGGCAACAGCGCCACCGTGTGTGTGTGTGTGTGTGTGTGTGTGTGTGTGTGTGTGTGTGTGTGTGTGTGTGTGTGTGTGTGTGTGTGTGTTGGCAACTTGTTACAGTACGGAGGGTCACGGACTGTTTCTTCATCAGCATTGGAGTCCTCTTCTGAAGGAACCTCACCATTATTGAAAACAGAATAAGTCTGGGTAAACAGACTTACCGGAGTGTTTAATATAATTCTTTACTGAGACTGACTGAATGAGATAATGTGAGCCTTGATACATAGTAATGAGTAGAAACAACCATGGAATGGGCAAGATGATAAAAATATCTTGCAGAGAACTTTCAACTGTCAGACATGAAAGGTAAGACATACCTTGTATGAATTGTTACTGAGAAAAACTGCTTAATATACATTTAGATTACTTGCAGGATGTATTAATTACAGTGCAGGGGTTTTAAGCTGAGAGCTAAATAATTGTGAACAGGCATATCTGCATGAGAACGTGCTTGAAGGAAGTTTTGAATAAAGGATAAATGAATGAGGAATTTGATAAGAACACTATTTGCACTTTTTGTTTCTGTTTTAGAACAGCAAACAAAGCCTTGTGTGTTGCCGAACAATATACATAGAGCAGCTTAAGGAAAAATGAAAGGTGAGCTGCTGATTGCTGAAGCCAGAACCAAACATCCATTGCCATCCAGTCAAATCATTCCCTACAGGGGAACAAGAAGAAGACTGATGAAGCTGAGGGAGAAAAAACTATGAATAATTATCCTGATACAGAGGAGAGATACTAGAGGAACCCTAAGCCAAACACTTATGTGCAATTATTTTTTGCATTCTTGACGTACTGACTCTTTTCATATTATATTACTGTTTTTTTTAACTGCCCTATTCCACTGACTTATATGATTCTGTATGTGTCATGGTTTAAAACAGGGGTGTCAAACATACGGCCCGCGGGTCGGATCCGGCCCGCCGAACAATTTAGTCCGGCCCTGTGGCTAAATGCATTATCATTACAAAAAAAAAATTTTCTTCTTTTTTTTCCAGTGTCCTGTCTGGCAATGTGGCAATAAGATGCCACAAAGAGCTCATCAGATTTGACTTTCACAAGTGGACAAGATAAAAGGAAGAGAATGATAAAACAATTATTGAAAAAAAAAACATGTACTTCGTTTAATTGAAAATATGCAGTTCCTATATTGTCCACGAGGGGCGCTGTGTTTTAATTAGCAGATTAAGCTTCAGGTGTGGAAAAATTCAAATCATTTCTTAATTTTTATCTGTTTGATGTATTTTGTCATGCAGGACAGTGTTTTTAAGTTCCAAAAAATGTGAATAAATGTTTTTCAACATTTTATAATCACTGTGATCAGTTCTTATGCATAGTGCACAAGTAAATGTTTAACTGAGTAAAAGTACTGTTGAAATTACACATACTTTTCTTAAAAACGCTGAGGTTATTCATAATATATTGTGTAAAAGTGAAATTAACTTAATATAAAAATCAACAACAAGTCCACATTTATTAGTTCTATTTAATCTTGCAATGAGTTAACTCATGTGGCCCTCTTGAGATCAGATTAATCTGTATGCGGCCCCTCAACCAAAATGAGTTTGACACCCCTGGTTTAAGGTGTTTCACCCACATGCAGACACGAACGGGACACGACAGTCAGTTTAAGATGTTTATTTAGGGTGTGCAAACAGCAAGGTCAATGATACGAGTAACGAGACGAGGCCTGAACGTCGAAGCGGGGAGACTGCAGAGAGAGAGGGAAGAATGTTACTCGAGAGCAAGAACCAGGAAATAGCCAGAACGTGCACCACTTACCTTTAGCTGGATAGACCTAACCGGGGGAAGGGGTGTGCCAAGGTAACTGTGAGCGTACCCTAGTTGGTGGCTAGTGGCTGGAGGACGGCAGATGTTTACTGGCGAAGGATCCGGAGCAGAATCAGCACCAGAGCAAAATCTGAGCCTTGTGATTCTGGAGGTGAATTCTTCGGACGGAGCGTCAAGGCAGGTAAGTGCTACAGCACCAAACTGTGACAAAAACAGGAGAGCCAGAATTAGTTCAAGGTCAAAGAGAAAAAGGCTTACAAGCAGGTTTCCGAGAACTTGGTCAGAGGCCACATCGTACCACGACTCGTTTAAGGTTCTGGCGTCTTCCATCTGTCCGAGCTTTGCTTAAGAAGCCAGAGGAAGCTGCCTCCAACGAGCTGCAGGTGTGGGCCACGCCCCCTCAGCCAACTAGAACCACCTGAGGAACAGAGTTAGAATAAGGCAACACAGAGAACCACGACAGTATGACTTTATGTGTTATGACATGTGTACTGTGATGTTGAATTATGTTGATCTTTATGGTTATATGATTAAAAAAAACTGAAACAGTCTGCTTCAGACCCACCCACCAAGACCAAGTTTATGCAATCGTTTTGTTTTCACATAGGAAGAACCAGGATCAGACCGGCACTGGGGATCCTTAAAATACTTGGTAATGATAATTTTCAGATTCAATACAAGGTCATCTGGCTCAGTTTTGCCAAGAGCGGGATTTCCCTGAGGTTTCTTCAACTTTTTAACATCTTTTAGAGGGGATGGCGTTTTCTGGTGAGGAAAGGCCCAGCCTGCCCTGTATCACCCCCTACTAGTCCTCTTGAATTTGTAAAGAGTGAAAGTGATGGATGTATATATCCATGGAAATGGTGAACAGAGGACCAAGTAAGAGGTTTTTCGGAGTGGGGGAAGAGTAGATGAATTCGACCTTGATTGCTAAACATGCTTAGCTTACCTAGGCTAATGTAAAATTAAAATAATGTTAGCATAGGGACCTAAAACAGGCCTTACTCAACTAGTTGAACCCTAAATTGTATATAAATGCAAAATTGTTGATAAATGTTTCCATTGATGTTTGTCCAGCCCATTTATCTTTTGAACTGCTTTCATTGTGCTGTGCCTTTTTATTGTGGGGGGGCTAACAGACATTTTAACTGTTTTGTTATGATGTGCTTTTTGGGCACATCAGTAGGGGGACTGTTATGGATTATGAGATTACAGAGACTGGGCTGGGAAAGGCAGTTACTATGAAAACAACAGATGGACACTGGAGACACTGGAGACTGAGGAGAAATTAAGACAGGCTTGAGCAGACACGTGGAACACAGGATGCACTTTCAGGGCTGCGAGCAACTTCAGACGAAAAGCCGATGAGTTGATGACCTTCTCCACTTCATATGATCTCACGTAGCGAGACGACAGTTTACGGGACTTGACTTGAAGGGGTAAGTCCTGCGACGATAATCAAACCTTCATACCAGGTGTGTAAAGAGGAGCAGGAGTCCTTCGCCTGTAGCACCCAGTCTCATGCAATCACCTGCTTCCATTAGCGATGAACGAGTATCCTTCCAGATCTCCGGACAACGGGAGATGTTGGCCTGAACCGAGGTAACTGCCACTTCCATCTCCTGTTCCGGAAAGAGTGGAGACTGATAGCCAAACATCATGATAAACGGGGACCTTCCCGTCGCAGAGGTGGGGAGAAAGTTACAGGCATATTCGACCAAGGCGACCAATCCAGAGAATTTTTTGCAGACACACAGCGTAGCGCCCCTTCCAAGCTTTGGTTAGCTCTTTCCGTCTGGCCGTTACTCTGGAGATGGTAACCAGACGTCAGACTAACAGAAACCCTCACCAAGTGACAAAAAGCTTTTCAAACCATGGATGAAAACTGGGGAACGCAGTCTGACACGATGTCCACCGGTAATCCATGAATACAGAAAACATGCTGTACCATCAGATCTTCGGTCTCCGTAGCCGAAGGCAGCTTCTCGAGGGTGACAAAGTAAACTGCTTTAAAAAAACGATCAACAATCGTTAAAACGACAGTTTTACCTGCTGAGCACGGAAGTCCAGTCACGAAGGGATTCTGTAGGGATTAAGGGGAAAGCATTAGGCTGGTTTAAATCTTATCTGTCGGACAGATTCCAATTTGTTCATGTTAATAATAAATCTTCCTCAAACTCTAGGGTCACCTGTGGAGTACCACAGGGTTCAGTCCTTGGACCAATTCTCTTTACTATATATATATGCTTCCGATTGGCAAAATTATCAGATGACACTCAGCTATATTTATTCATAAATCCTGATGAATCCAATCAGTTACTTCGACTGCAGTCATGTCTTGATGACATCAAATGCTGGATGACTTTAAATTTCCTGCACTTAAAATCTGACAAGACGGAAGTTGTAATCTTTGGACCAGAGTCCTCCGCTGACACTAGTCCATTATCTGAGGCCATGAGAATATTATTAGTGACCTTCACCAGAGCTGTTTCAGTGCTATGATGAGCTCTGAGGCCTGACTGAAACTCTTCAAATAGGTCATTAAATTTGTAAATGTTCACATACTTGATTAGTCACTACTTTCTCAAGAATTTTAGATAGGAAAAGAATATTAGATATAGGTCTGTAATTTATTAACTCATCTTGATTAAGAGAGGGTTCTTAAGTAAAGGTTTAATAGCAGCTACTTTAAAAGCAGCTACTGTGGTACATATCCATTCACTAGGGATAGATTAATCATGTCTAAAATGGGGGGAATTGATCAAAGGGATCACCTCTTTAAATAACTTGGTTGGGATTGGGTCCAACACCTCATAGTTGAAGGTTAAGATGAAGCTAAAATTTTGCTCAGAAAGCTCCACTGCGTCTAAACAGTTCAAACACCGATCAGGTTCTGAAGATTCCTCCAATGCTGCCTCACTTATTAAGGACGAGGTAATCATATTCGGGAGAATGCCAATGATTTTATTTTTTTTGGAATGAATTTTATTTATGAAGAATCCCATAAAGTCATTACTGATAAGAGCTAAGGAAATAGATGGATCAACAGAGGTATGACTCTGTGTATGTTTAGCAGCTGTACTAAAGAGAAATCTAGGATTATTTTTATTCTTCTCTGTTAATGAAGAAAATAAGCTGCTCTAACTCTGCAAAAATTTTTATACAACAGTAGACTGTTTTCCAGATCAAAGGTTATTAAAAAATGGTCAGATAGGACATAGTTGTGAGGAAATACTGTTAATTCTTCAGCACATGGTTCAAAGTATAAAGGCAAGAGTGTGTCGGTTTATGCACATTTTGAGAAAAAACAATTGAATCTAGGATAGTATTAAATGCTACATTAAGTTTATCACATTCAGTGTCAACATGAATGTTACAATCTCCCACTATAATAACCTTGTCAGTGTTTAACACTAAATCAGATAAGAAGTCTGTGAACTGATCTAAAATCTTAAAGTAAGGGCCTGGTGGACGATACAGAAAAAAACAATCAGAAGTGGTTTTATTGCTTTGCAATTTAGATGAGGGAAACTAGGGGTTCAATGTTCAAAAGAACAGCAGTTATTAATTGGTGTTGAATTAATTCATAAATTAGACTGAAAGATGGTATGTGGAAGATGGGACACACATGTTTTTTTGTAAGCGCCATTTTGACCTGGGAGTCTCCAGTTGGTATTCGGAACAGATGTTTCTGTAGGTGCTGGATGCTTTCTGGGACCTCTTTGCATAGCCTGCACCTTGGGTCTTGCCTGGTATGGTAGATCAGGGCCTCTATTGCTCTGGTGCTCAAGGCCTGCTCCTGTGCTGCCATGATCAGTGCGTTAGTGCTGTCCTTCAGTCAAGCCCACTCTATCCATTGATAGGATTTGGTCATATCAGCCACTTCAGCTATTAGTCAGTGGTAATCCCTATGCAGGGGTTTTTCCACTATGGTTCCTTCAGTTCCTATTCTTCCAGCTTAAGTGTCTGAGACATTCACTTGGGGCCATCTTCCAGATCTTCCAGGGGCCATCTTCGCATTCCGATGTTCTTGCTGTTGTGCCACTATCCACCGTTTTAAAGTTATTTAATGTTTAATAACTCTCAGTATGTTAGGTATGTCCAGTGAATATCAAGCAAAACAGCTGATTGTCAGGGTTCAGCTGGTAGCGACTGGCGGGCCGCTGAAAGCCTTTTTTTCCTCTCCCTTTTCTCTCTCAGGTGGCCCCAGTTGACAGGGGGCGTGGCACACTGCTGTTTCGCATCTCACGGGGTGGTACTGGAGCATTTACGCAGAAGGCGGCCAGCTGATCGTTCCCAGCGTAATCTTGTCTACTGTTTCTCTCAGGTTGCTTCTTGCCTTGGATCCCATTCCAAGCGCTCTCCCGTGCTCTGATGTCCCAAGTCAAGCCTTCTGGCTCCCTTCGCTCTGGATTCTGCTCTAGACGCTCCCTCGAGCTCAAGTTCCACCCTGAGGCTCCCTTGAAGTTACCAAGTCGGGCTAAGGACCCCACCGGATCTCCCAGATCCGTTCAGTCGGCAGCCAGGCCGCTCAGTCTCCAACCGCCCCGTGGGATTGCTCCACCTTCCACCGACCCACCCTCCAGCCACTCTGCCGGCCCTCTGCAGCATCAACATCGGCTGCACTCATTCATTGGACCCACTCCCTTCCACCTCCCTGGCGGCTTTAATCACCTTTGAGTGGTAAGTGTTGCTGCACATCCTTGGTCTCGCATCAAGGCCGGCATCTAACCTCTCCCCCTTTTCTGCCCACAGTAAATACGTGCGCTCACGCTTCCACGTCCCGTGAGGAGGTTCGGTCAACTTTCCATCAGCCCCGTTAGCCTTCCTCTCACTCTCCTCTAAATAAACTGCGCAAAACCTACACTTGATCTCCTGTTTGTTCTCTGCATGTGGCCGAAAGCCATTAAAACTATGACACTGACATTAAGACAATAGTTGAAAGGGTGATTCGAGCACTGGCATTCTTTTCACAGCAAACTCTGCACACATACAGAATAAAGGAGTTACCACTCTTGTTCAAGTTCAAGAATTTATTAACAGAAATAAAATAAACATCCAGAGAACACCATTACAGACTGCTGTTTAACTGAATTAACACTATATTTCAATCAACAAATCCCCTCTACTAGGCTAGTGAAACTTATCTAAACTACTCAGCAAAAAATCAAGATAAAATGAAGCTAAGGAACTGTGTACACACAAAAAAACAAAAGGACAAATAAAATTGTTGAAAACCATCGTCAGAATGATTCAGTGAATCCTGGTTCACTGCAGATCCAAGTTCGAGAACCAAAGTTCACCTTAAAGAACGTGGGATGAGATCAAATTAGCTTAACTCATTTAGAACAATGTTTGATATGTGTTTCAACCCATTCACAATGCAAATCCTGAGTTAAAAAAAACTTTATTTGATAAAATTATTAGATTTTATCAATGTTAAAATTCCAACGGGGGGCGCTGTAGCAATCAATCGCTTGATGGGTTAACTCTCAAGTAGGGCTGGGTATCATCTGGGATGAGCCGATTCGATGCGATTCTCGATACATAGCTCACGATACAATACGATTCTCGATATAGCTCAGCATGATTTGATTTGACTCCAATATTAATATTTACTACTATTAAATTAATGCTCAAAGTCATTCAATCAACAAAAACAGCCAAATATTATATTAATGTTCAATTTATTGAACACTGTGCAATAAAGTGCATGTGGTTCAATACATTTAATATATTACAGAAACCAAAATTTTGCCCAGTTTTCTAGGACAATGTAGTTAGCTTATAACAACTTTTTGTGCAAAAGAAACCTAGAAAATGTTCATCTTCAGTTTTTTAAACAAAGAAAAAGTGCTACTATATTGCTTTTAACATACTGAAAACCAGGAGTGACACCCACTCTCACTAGCCTATCAAAATCTGCTGGCTGAAACATCAGTAATGAAGAAAAACAGAACAGAATGTCAATTTGACATTGTCAATGAACTCTTCCTCAAAAAAATGTGTAAAAAAGTTACTACAAATGCAACTCTACTCCGTGATATTTTTGTTTAGAAACAGTAGTTGGTCAACATGTTCTGGGTTAAGCGCACTTCTCTGTGCAGTGACTATATCCCCTGCAGTAGAAAATACACGTTCTGAAGAGACACTTGTTGCTGGAATACACAGGTAGGTTTTTGCAAGACGTGACAAAAGTGGATATTCTGTTTGGTGCTCTTTCCACCAGTTGAGTGGATTGTCACCTGCAAGAGACATGGGAGCAGTTTCTTTGTACCGTGTCAGCTCCTGTTCAGCCTGGTCCTGTGTGGTTCTGTGTCTCGCTGCAGTACCTGTACTGTATGTTTGACCTAGAAGATCTGCTAGACTGCATGACTGCCTTGCTTTCTTTGTGGGCAGACTAGTAGCAATGTCTTGCTTGTCGATATTCACGCAAGTGTTGTCCTTCACTGGCACCTCATTAGGCTCAGTTTTGGTTTCAGCCCCTTCCTATAGAAATAAGTAAGAAAAAGAAAAATCAGGTTTAATATAACATGTATCTGAAATAAAATTTTCCATAAGTTAACAATGTACCATGTTTCTACCCCCCCCCCCTCCAAACATTATGGAAGTACCCATTATAAGCATTTTTTAAACCTAAACATACGACTATACATTTTAACAGGGTTAGAAAAAAATATTTTTCTAATTTTTTATAAATTAGTAACTTAGTGAAAATTGTATCAAATACATCACTTGAAATGTTTGTTGGCTTTCTCCTGCCTCTGCAACTACCCTCATGTAGATGTCCTGGCGTTCATCTTCGGAGAGGAAGGGGAGGGCCTTGAATCTTGGATCCATAGCTGCACACACATATAAAGTCTCTCTCTGCTGATCCTTGTATCTCTTGTTCAGGTCCTCACAAATGGCTGATTTTATTTCTTTCACTAATGCAGAATCAGATCGGTTTTCTTGAAAGTCATGGAGGAGCTGAGCATGAAGTGGTGCCACAACTGATAAGGTTGGGGAGGTTTCCTGAGACATTACAAGTGTAGCTGTCTTCATGGGCTTCATGGCATCCACAATCTCCTCAGCAGATGTTATGTCTGACTCACTGAGGGTGCAGACCTCTTTCTCTGTCTTCCTTACTTCACCAGATAGTAGAGTGGCAGATATAGCGGGTTGCTGCTCCAGGAAACGTTGGAGCATGTCATGAGCGCTGTTCCACCTCGTTATAACATCAGTTAGGAGTTTATGTTCAGGCAGCTGAAGTAGCTTTTGTTTTTGTCGCAGGACTTTGCTCGCTGTAGCACTCCGCCTGAAAAAGCTGGTTATGCACCTCACTCGTCCTAACAAACGGGCCACATTGGGAAGCTTCAGTGCGCGTTGTGATGCCAGGTTAAGAGTGTGGGCAAAGCACTTGAAATGCAACATACCAGTTAGCTCAGCTGCGATGGTCATGTTAGCTGCATTGTCTGTGACGATGGCTGGGTCTTTGGCTGCTATGCCCCACTCATCCAGCGCCGTTTTCAGTAACTCCGCTATGTTGGTCCCCGTATGGCTCTCATGCATGGCTCGCGTTTGTAAAACGAACGCCTTCAGCTCCCAGTCCTCGGTAATGAAATGACACGTGATCGTCACATATGATTCTGTGGCTCGAGACGTCCACCCATCACACGTCAGGGCCACTCTTGCAGCTGAACTTAGCGAAGTTTTGACACGTTCTTTCACTTCTTCGTACTTCTTCGGCACAGCTATATCTGTAATATAGCGACGGGTTGGGATGACGTAACGTGGCTCCAGCGTATTTACCATGTACCGAAATCCTCTATTTTCAACAACGCAGTAAGGACGCAAATCCAGGCAGATAAAACGCACCAGTGAGTCGGTAATCCTGATGGCACGGGGTGAGGTAGATGGAAACTTATACGTGGCGTTGTCCAAAGTCATTTGCTTCGGGTCTACAGGTTTCTGCTGCGTCTTTGGTGCTTCTAGCTTGTCAGCGTGGTGCCTCTGCAGGTGAGCCCGCAAGTTGGTCGTGTTTCCAGTATAGCGTACTACACCATTACAATACTTGCATATTGCATTTGTTTTGTCAAGTCCTTGGCTTTTTTCATTGACTTTAAAACCAAAATGTGCCCAAACGTCGGCCTTTACAGACGAAGGCGCATCAACTATTCTTTCAGCCATTATGCAAATTCTTCCTCGCTGTGAACAGTAACGGGGCGCTGTAACAACGCCCCCTAGGGGTAGGGAGGTATATCGATATTGAAAACCAGAATATCAAATATATATTAAATATTAAATCGTTTTAAAAAAAAATCGATATTAATCTTTATATCGATTTTTATGCACAGCCCTACTCTCAAGTTATACAAAACACCATTAAATCCACATTAATCTTCCCTATTAATGCAGTAATAACGCTCATAGCACTATCAAACGATGGCAGAGTGAAACAAAAAATAGAAATTATGTTTAAACGACCCGTAGTTATGTTGACCCGGTGGTAGCACTAATGTAATCTATCTGACATTCAGTGCTAATTTAAAAAGACCTTGAGTACTATTTGGTCATATTAAGGTTTAACCTTAAATCACACTCAACACATGAGCAAAGCTTGGTTTCCTGAATGCTAGCAGAACCGAACTCTGTCAAGCTTTAAAAACACAGTGAAAACACATTAAGTAAACCATTCTAAACTTTCCCTGTTTATTTCTCTGCCAAACCCCTGACAATGTCTCTGGTTGTGGCAACAAGGCATCTGATTGCAATGAATTACTCCAAGATAAAGCTGGTTATCTGACCTAAGCAGGCAGCTAGCTCAAAAGGGGAAAACAGACGTCGTTTGGGAAGCCAGGCCTGAATAGGCAAGATGTACACAGCTCCAGGGAGGGGGTCGCAGCATGGGCTCTCTGCAAGGCCTTTCCAGCATTGCGGACCTCCGCAGAACCTTCCTGGTGTTGCTGTGTTTGTTCTCTGTGGAGGCCTCAGTGTACTCAGCTTTCCTGCAACAACTGAGAAAAATGACACGGCTGGTTTCTGTCATATTGCAGCTTTGCCTGCTGCACCATGGACATATTCAGGGCACTTTCCACCTCCCATACAGCTCCGGTTCCACACCTCAGTAATCACCTACACCTGTCAGCCACTAATCAAGCCAGAACTCATTCCACCTGTCACTCCTACTTAAACCTCCCTCAGTCAGCTCTTCCTTGTCGTATCGTCTGCTCATTACTACTCACCTCTGCTCAAGTTATCCTCCTTGCCTTGTCCAGCCCAAGCTCACTACATCCGCCAGTCTGTGTTGCCTTCATCTGCCAGCCAGTGCTTCCTTCCATCTGCCTGCACTCATTCAAGCCTGCCTGCTCCAGCTCCAGCTCCGTCTTGCTTGCCAGTTCCTGCCATCACCATCCTCCTGCTCCAGCCTGGTACAGACTCTTGATTTCTTCCTCCACTATCCACCAACCTTTCAATAAAACTCTCAAACTAGCTCTGTGTGTGGTTGTGTTTGGGTTCATCTGCAAATCATGACAGAACGATCCGACCACATGAACCCGACACCCACACAGAGCTTCTCTGCAGAAGCTGGCAGGAGGGATCTTGCTCCGCTCCCGGACAACAGTGCAGCAGAGCATGATCTCCGGAAGAGTGCGGAGCTGCTCATGGTCCAGGTATGGGAGTGTTTGGATGGAATTGCCACACTCAGTCCACCTTGGAGGGGGGTGGATGCGCTGGTTCGGGTGTGGAGTCTGCTGAGGAGCAAGAAGGAGCTCTTCCTGTTTTTTTAGCTCTCTGGGTTGTTGAAGGAGCTTGACTGGAGCAAAAAGGACACGTTTTCCCAGCTCCCTGCTGCACCTGCCGATCTCGCTGAAGCTGCTGCTGAGTCCGCCGCTGCTGCAGCTCCTGCCGCTGCTGTCTCAGTCGCACCTCCCGTGGCCTCATCGTCAGAGGAAACCTCAACTCCGCCGCCCAGACAGCGGGTGAGCCGGCACAGGACCTCCCCCAAGGCCCAGCCATATGCCGCTGCTGCAGTTGCACCAGCTGGAGCTAACGTCACCTCTCTTTCCCTGGTGAGTCAGCCGGATACAGTTGCTCCTGCTGCTCAGGAGAGTCTGGCCATGGCACCTCGCATCCACAAGACCCAGCTGTGGGACTTTTTCTACGGGGACAGGGGCAACCTTCTCCCAAGTTGGTTCACCCCTGTTTCCGCTGATGAGAATTCTGCAGTCTGCGAGGGTGGGGTGCAAGTTAAACCCTCGGCCTTCTCCGAGGTTCCTGTTGCTGAGGGTCCGGTCGACACCTCAGGGTCGACACCGGTCTCAGCCGTCGTGATCCTGGCTGACGAGGGTCCCGAGCACGCCAGTCCAGCATCCGACGCGGGTCCAGAGCATGCCAGTCCGGCGTCCAACGCGGGACTGCCTGCCAGCTCCAGCTCTGTCTTGCTTGCCAGTTCCTGCTATCACCATCCTCCTGCTCCAGCCTGGTACAGACTCCTGTTTTTTTCCTCCACTATCCACCAACCTTCAATAAAACTCTCAATACAGGAGATAGATGACAGTGGCCCCATTTCTGAGTCAGTATTCATAGCCAGCCTTGTTGATTATTTGGGTGAGTTGGAGCACAGCAGAGGGGACAGTGCATCTCCACATTTGATGGACATTTGTGCAGTTGGTTTGAAGTTGGCCTCAAACGTAGTTTTCCACAGCCTCATGGACTTTACAATGCCTTGTACAGCTTTAGGCCTTCTAGGATCCATGTGTGTGGCATTGAATTGTAAGATTTCTTGTAATAAATCCTTGCAGTACAGTCTAGGGTGACTGTTTCTTCAACCAGCAGCTGGTGTTTGGCTCTTCTGGTGTTTTTTACCCATGCCTTTCTGGGCCTTTGTCATGTGTTGATCCATGTGCCCACTTATCTTAGCCGCTATGTTGCCTGACAGGAGGTTCCATGTTGAAAGAGACAGATTATACTTGGGGTCTTTCATTATCAGGACTGTTCTGCCCTCTGTCAGCCATTCAGGGTGGGTCCCATTTGTCACAGTTGGTTAATTTGTGCCGCTAGGGGTTCATGGGGAGAAGTCAGCTTCTTCAACCTATAGGTGTGGATCATATTGGGGCCTGATAGTGTCCAGTTCTTCATACCTGAGAGTCTCGGATGTCTACCATTGTGATGTTCACTGAACTTTGTTCAGAGAGATTATTTTGGTCTGCTATTAGATATGTTAGCCACTGTGCTTACTTCTTTCTGTGTCGCTTTGATTTTGGCTTTCAACTTTCTCTTCTACGGTGGACATTGTCCATTATGGCCGCTCTTAACGTTAAACGTACCTTTACCAAACTGGAGTAGTGTCACTCCAATAGAACCTTATTGTCGACTCCATTGCCTTCATGTCTCAGTAGCCCTTTAGTCATCAAAGTTTCCTGGTGGTGTGTGTGTGTGTGTATGTATGTATGTATGTATGTATGTGTGTGTGTATATATATATATATATATATATATATATATATATATATATATATATATATATATATATATATATATATATATATATATATATTGCTATGCCATAAGCTGGTTGAATATGCTTATTATTATTATTAATTATAATTTGGTATTATAATTTAAATAATAAATCATTCAACTCAAATTTCCGCTATAACAAATATAGTTCAAATGGTGGTGATGTTAGCTATAAGCTTGTAAGTATTTATGTCACTAATGCATTAGTTAATTTGCTGTTATGAACTCATTTATGCTGGAATAAATGATCCGGTCGGACTGTTAACCGACCAGGTTTATCCAGCAGGCTGTGAGAACCCCAATGTAACTGCAATTAGAGTTTAAATCCTTATTCCTTATCACCATCCAATGATATTGTCTCTGTATTAATGTCAGATGTTAACTCCAAAGGAGGTTAGCTCTGATTTCTGAATAACCATGTAACTGTGAATTGGACTGAACACAAAACAATGTCTATTCCGCAGTGGTTGGTTTTATTGAACCAAAAGCAATTCCCTGTTACAGTAATTCTCTGATTCAAACAACTTTGGAATTCTTACTCATTACTAAACTAAAACATGCAAAAATATATATGTAGAAATAAAGAACAAACAAAAATAAACAATGGATTAAAATGAGCGGTTAGCAGATCTTAACTTAACTCAAAGTTGTTTAACACCGCCCTCGAAACACCGGCATTTCACGTATCAGCATTGACAGACAGAACAGCTTCGGGAATCTCACTGGACGCTTTGACGTCTTACACAAAGCTAGTTCAGCTAAGCTACCTACAGTTCAGATATACGTCACCCTCCCAAGATGGCTGCTACGATGACGTATGAGGGGAGGTCCTAATGACGTAACCACGCTTACGCTGATAGGATAATGACTCGCTTCGAGAGGGGGGGCAGCTAACTGGGAGTTTAAAGCAAAGCCCGCGACTTGCTCGGACAAAGAAATTAAACTGATAAGAAGCGAAAAGAGAGAGAGGGGGGAAGCAGGGAAGAAGATGGAAAGGAATAAAGCGGTAACCCACGGCGGGGTTCTTAATGGATCACAAATCAACACAGCAAATCAATTGTAAAATGCATGCACATACAAAGAAAATGTTCAGCAAAATAATTCCAACTTCGTCGTGGAATAAAAGCATTAACCAACACCTACAAAGTTCTACGCCTGCCCAGGCACTTCTAAACACCCTGTTGGTGAGACAGAAATAAAAGGGGAAAACCCCCGTTACTTTGAGTTGCCTCGGGCTGGTCCGGAGCGCTCCGAGTGTGGCTTTCTGGACGCGCCTCGACGAGTGCAGTTGTCCACAGGCTGCAGCGGCACAGGGAAAAAGCTCCTTCGTTTTTTCCTCCGGGTTCAACAGTCGCTTTGTTGGCCAGACAAAGCGGGGTCCTCTTCGATCAGTGGGAGATGCGGCGTCTCTCAGTCTTTTGATCAGAGGGAATTTAAAAGTACTTATTTAAGTCGACCTCCTGTTATAAAACAGGGAATAACCGTTGCGTCGAAAAATCTCGGTCCAGCGAGCAATCGAACACGTGGCGTGGAATCACCCCAACGGAATCAGCTGTGTGTGTGTCTTCTCGGGTTGGCCAAAAGCCAGGGAAGAAGGAAGATTTTTGTGTGTGATCGGCTTTTATAGCCATCACCATAGCAACCTTGTCTTGATCGGCGGCCATTTTGCCGTGTTGCGTGATGGGAGTTGGTGGCCATTTTGACCACATGAGTTGGTGGCCATTTTGACCACATTGCATCATGGGTAACGTAGTCCGTTACGTCCCGAAATGATGCCCGCTTTCTGTCACGTCTGAACTGGCACATCAATATATAGATATATATATATATATATATATACTTCAGACTGAACAGTGGCTCTGTGACTACTGTAACGAACAAACAAATAGCAATAGTGTAGTCGGTGTTGCCAAATTAGGCAGGTTTCCAACCAATTAGGCTTTTGAACACATTGAGCTGAAAAAAATAGCTTATGGGCAGATTGTAAAAAATTTCCGAAGCTTTTCATAACATTTGTTGGGCTTTTAGAAAGAATTACTAACAAAATATATCAAAATAGTCATTATTTATTTTTTAAATAAGTTGAATCTGTTGATCTGACATCATCAATAAATAATAGTTATAATGAATAATATTGATTGTTATAATAAAACAAGAAAAGAATAATGGTTAATCAAGTGTTTGGTCAATGTAAACGCCCAAGAGGGGTTGAGTTCTACTTATCAACTTAAAAATATTTCATGACTGCGTGTAAGAGAAATGTTTAATTGAGCTATACTGAGAGAAATTAAGTTTATATTAAGGTAGATTTACAACTCATGTTGGGAAGCTATTTATAATTTATTTTTTCTGGGTGAAATATCCTGATTGTTAAAGAGATCTTGTGTGTTATTTGGTTGTCTGATTGTACATTTTGTTATCGCGAGATTTGCGTATATAAGAAAGGCAGCGAGATTTGCATATGAGAGAAGGAGCAGAAATCTGGAAAAGAGCTACAAGTAGCAGTCTCGTATTTCCTGTAGCTGTCAAGGTATTTGTTTTTATGTTTGTAATATTTTGTAAATGTATTGGTTATGGTGTTTTAATTACTTAAAATTTTAATTTAGAGTGGACAACGAAGAATTAATCTATTAAAGACCTCCGAAGTGGCAGGCGGTCACGAGGTAACTTTTGTTAAAGTATGTGTCACCTGACTGTTTGTAAATGTATCTATTTCTAAAGCTTGTCTTTATTTCTGTAGTTTTCACGGCGTTTATTAAAGAGCCCGTTTGAAGGAAGCCGTGCCAGTGTTGTCACTTTGGAGCAACATGAAGTGTCAATAACAACCAACAACCAACAATCAATAAATGTATAGCACATTTTTGGGGAGATGTTATAAAGGTGGCTACTTTCAATATAATTATAAGCAGGTGTTCCTAGAGCTGTGGAAGCTGGATCTGTGGTTGGGAGTTTCCTGCTGTCCCCGTATTCCTACTCTGCTACAATTACAGCCACTGTTCATAGTCTTATTGCTATCATTACTGCCATCATTATCATTACTATCAATATCATTGCCATTTTTTATCCAGTCTGTGTTACTGTGTAGGCTGCCTCTCTCTGCTCCCTCTCTCTTGCCCTCTCTCTCTCTCTCACCCCCAACCGGCCGAGGCAGATGCCCCGCCCCCTATTTGTAGTGATTGGAAATATTAGTTCTCATTTGTTTTGTTTTATGTATTTCTTGTAGACCACTCTCCACTCTATTAAAGAAAGTTTGGACCTGAAGCTCTCCTCTCATTCTTTACTGGATGCTTGTGGTGGCTGTACCATTTTAAGAACTAACACAAAATAAAGGGAGCACAACATATGTAGAACCTGCAAGGTCATTACTGTAATTGGTTTTAATAATAAAACAACAATCAACAATTTGAAGCTACACTGGAGCAAGTAAAGACTTACACAGAGGAACCAGTGTCCTGGTTTCCACACAGGAAAAATCAGGAGATCTTTTGATGCTGCATCAGCCTGTAGGTGATCATAAAGCCAATAAGTGTCCCCTTTCCCAACTTATGAAAATAGAAGACATTGCAGGGGGAAAAAAGGAGTAGAAAAAAGTAAATAAGCTTACCGGTAAATTAAGAAAAGTGTCCTGGAAAACTTGGTGCATGCCAAATGGCAACGACATAGGCATCCGCTGCATACACATCCTTCTTCTGCCAACACATAAGTAAGGGACAGAAAAAGCTGTAATGTGAGGAATCACATGTTTGATAGACTTCATGATCAATTTAAAGGTTAACAAATAACTATGCACACCTTCCACCAGGCCATGTCACAAATGAGCTCCATGCAGCTGTTGGCAATCTATAAAGGGAAATGCAGAGGTTAATTTCAAATGTGAGGTAGAAAATCCACACACGTATAACTGCTATATCCTTCTTACTGTCGCTTCCAAGTTGTGCTGCAAACCAAGTGGCTGTAAGTGTTGCCGTTTTAAGTTGGTAGTGCCAATTGTCCCAATAATCTTGGTTTCTGATCTTCTGGCATCGAGCACATGTTCAACCTTGAACAAGAGAAATTATACATGCATATATATACACATACATATATATACACATAGACACATATACACACATACATATACACACAACAAACAAACTAACAACATTTATGGTCATGTTATTGTAACTACAGCATATACAGTAAAACCAACAATCATGTTATGAGCATACATTTACATATTTCCATTAAACTGAACTTGGGATCATATGTTTCAGAGGCAAACAATTACAGGGAAGGAGGAAGGCTTAAACATGCCTTTAACATTTGAAGATTCATCAAAAAAACCTTTTTCTGTGCATGTACATGTCATGTTTTGTTATTGAACCCGAACACAACCACAACAGAGTAAAGTTTTAACAGTTTATTGAAGTTTGTGGATAGTGGAGGAAGAAACCAAGAGTCTGTGCTGAGCTGAAACAGGAGGATGGTGAAGGCAGGAACTGGCAAGCGGGACGGAGCCAGGGCACGGAGGCAGCAGAACCAGAAGCACAGCAGAATGGAGACTTGGAACCGGGTTTGACCAGCAGCACGACAGAAAGGAGACTTGGAATCAGGCTGGACTCACAGCACGACAGAATGGAGACTTGGAACCAGGCTACAGCAGGCTGGCGGAGAATGGAGGAACTTCGGACTGGACGAGACTGGATGAGGTGAGCAGCAGAAACAAAGGTAAACAGGAAAACAGAACGAACCGACAAAGAATGACAGACTGCAGTGAGCTTAAGTAGTGAGGCTGACAGATGTGCTGAATGCTGGATGATTAGTAGCTGACAGGTGTGGATGATTACTGAACTGGAGACTGGAGCTGTATGGAAGGTGGCAAGTGTCTAGAGTCTGTGCATGATGCAGCAGACAGGCTGGATCATGACAGTACAGTTTTAAAAAATATGAATGAATATTATCTATGACAACAAGTGGTACTGTTCGCCAACATAGTCAAAAACTTTTGTAAATGGACATTGTGTTACAAATTAAACCGCTAGCAACTCTGCTAAGTATACTGATATGTGTAATTAACGTTAGCAGGCTAATAACGTTATATTTCTCAAGCCGAAATAATTTTTACTCTAACTGTTGGGCTCTTACTAATCTTGCATAGTTTCTTCACACAAAAATGATAACGTTCTGTAATGTTCATCCCGTGACATCACGGGATGGATATTGCATAAACTCAATTTCACGAGAAACATCTATAACTAAAACTAAACAGGGCCTAGTGCTAGCTAACATTAAATTGATTGTAGCCTACAAAACTACTACCTTATCATGCAAAAAACTAATGAAAACAATAAACTAGATCGTCACATCAAATATCATAATGTATTTCATCCAGAAGGGTCAACAAAGTAATATCTGTCAGGGTTTTGTTTACCGATGAACTCAGGACGCACACACGGGACTAAAAGTTTGAGTCTTTATTGAAGGAAGTATGCTGGGTGGTGAATGATGAAGACCGGAGGTTCAGGACTGCAGAAGGTCAGGGATGAATGTGATGGCAGGAGCTGACGGCCCGGAGACAGAGAGTCCACACTTGCTAGGTGCTGCTCGGCTAGCAGGCCTCATAGCACTCATGTTAGCAGTTCATTGGAGACACCAGGGCACAGAGCTGAGCTTCACCAGGGCGGCTAGTCAGGTTAGCAGAACTTGAGAGACACCAGGGCACAGAACAGAGCCTTTCCAGGATGGCTAGTCCAGTTAGCAGTTCTCTGGAGACACCAGGACACAGAGCAGAACCTCTCCAGGAACAAACAGTGAACGAACAGTCTTTAGAGTGACTGGCAGGACTAACCTTAACAACAGGAGCAAAAACAAAGCTTCCAAGGCAAAACGGGGACTGGCATGGAGAGGTGTGGAATGATGACGGCCCAGTGCTGAACTGAAGGCAGAGGGAGGTTTAAATAGAGCACTTCACAGGTGGAACAAGGGTCTGGCTAATTGACTGGTAAATTATATCAGGTGTGACTGACTGCTGAGGAGGTGAAGTGAAAATTGACAGAAAATAACTGATGACTGAAAACTAACAATAAATAAAGTCAAACCTAACCCAAAAGAGATGAAAAAATGAAAATAACAGAAAAACAAAGCCAAACCAAAACTCAACCATGACATTACCCCCCCCCCCCCCCCCCCCCCCAAGGCCGGACTCCGGACGGCCTAAAATCAACCAAAACAAACTACAAAAGTGACCGAACCAGGGTGGGTGGAGGGAAGGCAGGATGGCGGGCAAGAGTCATAACCAAGCTGATCTAACCTGGGTGGGTGAAGGGAAGGTAGGATGGTGGGCTAAAGTCAAACCAAAACTACCCACTAGGGCGAACTAAAAGGGGGTTTCTAACAACCGCTGGTAAACCAAACAAAGGGCGTCTAACAGATGTTGGTAAGCCAAACAAAGGGCATCTAACAGATGTTTAACAGATGTTCGCCACAAGGCAAAACAGGCGAACATCGCCACAAGGCAAAACAGGCGAACATCGCCACAAGGCAAAACAGGCGTACGACAACGCCAGAGGGAAGAACAGGCGTACGACAACGCCAGAGGGAAGAACAGGCGTACGACAACGCCAGAGGGAAGAAACAGGCATACTTAGCGCCAAAGGGAAGGAACGAGCGCACGACAGCGCCAAAGGGAAGGAACGGGCGTACTTAACGCCAAAGGGAAACCTGCCGGGGCGTGAGGAAAACGCCGGGGCTTGGGGAAGAGAACGTCGGGATATGAGGGAAGCAGGAACATCTAAAACGCCTAGGAACAAGAACGGAGGGCGTACTTACATGCCGGGGAACCGAGAACAGAGGGCGCCCTAACACGCCGGGGAACCGAGAACAGAGGGCGCCCTAACACGCCGGGGAACCGAAAACAGAGGGCGCCCTAACACGCCGGGGAACCGAAAACAGAGGGCGTCCTAACACGCCGGGGAACCGAAAACAGAGGGCGTCCTAACACGCCGGGGAACCGAAAACAGAGGGCGTCCTAACACGCCGGGGAACCGAAAACAGAGGGCGTCCTAACACGCCGGGGAACCGAAAACAGAGGGCGTCCTAACACGCCGGGGAACCGAAAACAGAGGGCGTCCTAACACGCCGGGGGAACCGAAAACAGAGAGCGTCCTAACATGCCGGGAACACCAAATCTAAACGCCAGGAGTCTAAACACCAGGGAAACAGGAACAAAGGGCATCCTAATACACCAGGAAACAAGAGTGGAGGGCGTCCTTAAACGCCAGGAGACAAAGGGCGTTCTAACACGCCGGAAAAACACGAAATCTACAGGGGTCAGAGGGCGTCAAACACGCCAGGGGACTAAGAGCTAGGGGGCCGAAACAAAACTAAGAAGCGCTGGGACCTAAAGAGCGCTGGGAAACTAAAGATCTAAACCAAAAACTAGAAAACCAGGCATGAGCTAACCTATAGAACAAAACCAGAAGAACTAGGGTAGGGATAACAAAAGAAAAACCAAAGCAAAAAACTAGAAAATCAAAATAAAACTAAAAAAAACTAGGAAAAAGAGCAAGACGTACAAGAGAAAAAAAAACTATAAAACTAATGAAAAAACCAAAACAAAGAAACTAGGACAGGAACGGGTAAACTATTGTAACACTAGACAACTAAAGCTAGAACAAAAACAAAAACTAAGAGAACAAGGCAAAAAACTAGGATTCTAAAAGCAAACAGAAATAACCAAAGCAAAAACCGGAAGACTCTAGGCAAACCTGGAACACCAGAACAGAGGTGGAAAAACAAACGAAAATAGAAACTCAAGTACTCTAAGAAAAAACAAAGAACCCCCTAAATAACTCTAAAAACCCCAAAAATCCTAAGTAAACCAAAACTGAAATCGAGCCCCAAAAATAACAGAAGGCACTGGCCTTAAGGGCTCAGGCAAAAACGGCTGCTAAGCAAAAAAGAAAAAGTCTTCGTGGAGGTCGTCCTGGACGAGGCAGGCGGCGGAGCAGCATCGCCCGACTAAACCCTCGAGGAGGGCGGCCCCGACGAGGCAAAGTCAAGCGGCCCGGAGACCGCGGTCGGTGGCTCCGGCCGAACAGGAAAGTCAGAGACGGGCGCCGTGGTGGACGGCCCCGACGAGGCAGAGTCGAGCGGCTCGAAGTCCGCAGTCTGCGGCTCGGAGTCCGCAATCTGCGGCTCTGGCCGAACAGATCAGTTGGAGGCGGTGCCAAGCTACAGGTCTCGGTGGAAACCGAGGCCAGAGGCGGGTCCTCCTGGACCTCCTCACGAGGCTTGGGCGGAGGCAGGTCCTCCTGGACCTCCTCACGAGGCTTGGGCGGAGGCAGGTCCTCCTGGACCTCCTCACGAGGCTTGGGCGGAGGCAGGTCCTCCTGGACCTCCTCACGAGGCTTGGGCGGAGGCAGGTCCTCCTGGACCTCCTCACGGAACTTGGGCGGAGGCAGGTCCTCCTGGACCTCCGCACGGAACTTGGGCGGAGGCAGGTCCTCCTGGACCTCCTCACGAGGCTTGGGCGGAGGCAGGTCCTCCTGGACCTCCTCACGGGACTTGGGCGGAGGCAGGTCCTCCTGGACCTCCTCACGGGACTTGGGCGGAGGCAGGTCCTCCTGGACCTCCTCACGGGACTTGGGCGGAGGCAGGTCCTCCTGGACCTCCTCACGGGACTTGGGCAGAGGCAAAGCGGCTCCCTCGGAGACCTTGGGCTCATCCTCGTCGACCGGCGGATCTATTCTTTTGGCGGCCGGCAGAGCGGAGCCTTCAGTGGTCGGCAGAGCAGATCCTTCAGCGGCCGGCAGAGCGGAGTTTACTGGTGGAGGCGGAACCCTCTCCTCGGCTACTTCAGGCAGTGACGGGCAACAGGCTTCAGAAAGCGGCGCCGGGCTACAGGCTTCAGAGAGCGGCGCCGGGCTACAGGCTTCAGAGAGCGGCGCCGGGCTACAGGCTTCAGAGAGCGGCGCCGGGCTACAGGCTTCAGCGGACGCCGAGGTTGGAGGCGGATCCTCCTCTTTAGCCTTGACGGACCCTCCGCGCCGGTGGTTCTGCTGTCTTCGCCGGGAGGGGACAGATGAGGAATCTGGGGCAATCTCGGGGGTGGCAGCTGACCAGCAGGGCAGAAGGTCGTCTCGGTCACCGTAGTAGAACTCCCACAGCTGGCTCTCCTTGATGCGTGGGGCTCTGCTAGGTGGAATGATGAGCCTCACTCGAGGGGCCAGCTGCGAGTCATGGAGGTGATGACCGAGACGACGAGAGGCTGAGCGGCTTCTCTCCCTGGGCTCCGGGGTAGCTGTAACAACGCCCACGTGAACCACGGGGGAAGTGGAGTCGACCCGGATCGGTGGCGCAGGGTCCCGGGCAGAAGCCATCTTGGCGTACCTCTCCCTCATCTGGCGTTCGCACATCTCCACATATGCGAGGATGTCCGGGTCGTCAACTCCTGCAGGTAAGTCCCGCATGGCGCCTGAGTTCACCTTTTGACTGGGCCGTACTGTCAGGGTTTTGTTTACCGATGAACTCAGGACGCACACACGGGACTAAAAGTTTGAGTCTTTATTGAAGGAAGTATGCTGGGTGGTGAATGATGAAGACCGGAGGTTCAGGACTGCAGAAGGTCAGGGATGAATGTGATGGCAGGAGCTGACGGCCCGGAGACAGAGAGTCCACACTTGCTAGGTGCTGCTCGGCTAGCAGGCCTCATAGCACTCAGGTTAGCAGTTCATTGGAGACACCAGGGCACAGAGCTGAGCTTCACCAGGGCGGCTAGTCAGGTTAGCAGAACTTGAGAGACACCAGGGCACAGAACAGAGCCTTTCCAGGATGGCTAGTCCAGTTAGCAGTTCTCTGGAGACACCAGGACACAGAGCAGAACCTCTCCAGGAACAAACAGTGAACGAACAGTCTTTAGAGTGACTGGCAGGACTAACCTTAACAACAGGAGCAAAAACAAAGCTTCCAAGGCAAAACGGGGACTGGCATGGAGAGGTGTGGAATGATGACGGCCCAGTGCTGAACTGAAGGCAGAGGGAGGTTTAAATAGAGCACTTCACAGGTGGAACAAGGGTCTGGCTAATTGACTGGTAAATTATATCAGGTGTGACTGACTGCTGAGGAGGTGAAGTGAAAATTGACAGAAAATAACTGATGACTGAAAACTAACAATAAATAAAGTCAAACCTAACCCAAAAGAGATGAAAAAATGAAAATAACAGAAAAACAAAGCCAAACCAAAACTCAACCATGACAATATCATTAGGCCTATGAACATAAAATTATGAATTTTTAACTTACCAACATCGTTCGTTTTCCGATTTGCTATGGGCAGTAAAGTTTTGTTTGCGTCTAAGAAATCTCATAGTCGCATGACGTCATCAAAATGGCCGACTTGGATGGGCGGAGTTGTGAAGGCAGAGGAGTGAAAACAATTTGCTATATAGAGTATTTACTAAGCACTCTGGCAAATTTGGGAATGACTGAGAACAACTCTGACCACCAGGCGGCAGCACAGCGCTCCACCTACACTGTTATATATATATATATATATATATATATATATATATATATATATATATATATATATATATATAGGAGGCATCTAGGAGGCATCCTAACCACATCCCCAAGCCACCTCAACTGGCTCCTCTCGATGTGGAGGAGCAGTGTTTCTATTCTGAGTCCTCCCCGGATGACTGAGCTCCTCACCCTATCTCCAAGGGTGAGCCCAGACAATACGGAAAAAAAAATTTCGGCCTCTTGTATCTTGGATCTCATTCCTTCGGTCATCATCCAAAGCTCATAGCTATAGATAAGGGTAGGAATGTAGATTGACCAGTAAATTGAGAGCTTCGCCTTTTGGCTCAGCTCTCTCTTCTCCACAACGGACCGGTACAGCGTCCGTTTCACGGCAGACGCAGCACCAATATGCCTGTCGATCTCCCGCTCCATCGTCCCCTCATTTGTGAACAAGATACTTAAACTCCTCTACTAGGGGCAGTACATCCTTCCCAACCCGGAGAAGGCACTCTACCCTTTTCCGGCTCAAGACCACGGTCTCGGATTTGGAGGCACTGATCCTCATCCCGGGAGCTTTACACTGGGCTGCGAACTGCTCCAGTGAGAGCTATCGATCACGCCCTGATGGAGCCAATAGAACCATGTCATCCACAAACATTTCAGGGGGAGATGATTTACTGAGGCCTTGCTGCCAAGGTCACCACACGGTGCCCACATGGCGCTGCCATTACTCTGTTAAAAGATAGAGGCCACCAAAAAAGGAAGGTGGGAGGGAAAAACATAACTCAAACTTTATCCTATAACAGGATACAGTTTGAGATATCAAAAAACCTCTTGTACAAAAAGCACAAATAAGATGAGACACATATAGCACAAGGTAAACATTTGAGACCAGTTGCGTGTACGTTCATCGGTTTACATGAGCATCAGTTATGTATGTCTGTTTGGGTGAAAGTGTTTATATTTCCATGAACACTCTCCAGAGGCCATTGTCCTTGATGTTATCAGCCAGCCAACAGTTCAGAAAGCATCTGTCTGCACAAGGAGAATGTGCATGTTGTAGTGAGATAATGCACGTAACATGACAGAGGCAATGACTGACTCAGGTGTGTCAAGTTTGCAGGGCATGGCACACAGCCTACAACTTGTGCATGAGGGTGTTCTATCTCAGTGCAGGGTTGGAGACGTTGCAGCTGTAGCAAAGAAAAGAGTTGGAGACTTCAAGCATTCCCAACTTGCCTGCAGTTGACTTGAAGATTTGCAGAATGAACTCAGAATGCCCATTAGAAGGCTACAACAAGATGTACCCACCAGGTGGAAGTTTTTATATGATGCAGAGCCTGGTGGAGCAGAAAAGAGGTTTTGGTGCTTATGCTGCTGATTTTGACCTCCCAATGACTCTAACAGCCAACCAGTGGGGAAAATGATCACTCTGCTGGAGCCCTTAGGGCAGTTGACCAAAGAGATCCGTTCTGCAACGGCACCTGTTTCAGACATAATCCCAGCAGTGGTGACACTAATTCGGATGCTTAGCAGGAGAAGTCAGTCTGATAGTGGTCTGCTAAAGGCCAAAAACATTCTTCTGGAGCTGTTCACACCCACTTTAATGGTGTGCAAGGCACATCTAAATATGCTATTGCAACCATGCTGGATGCACCATTCAAGGAGTTTTATTTCAACAGAGAAATGAAGGAGGGAGCTTGCAGGATGCTCCTACAAGCTGTCAATGAAGTGGCTATCAGCATAAAGATGAGATTCAGCACGGAGAAGCCAGCAAAGCAGACCCCCCCATCTGAAAAGAAGGCCAGAACAGGAACACTGTTGGACATGTATGACAAAATCATTGACGAGAATGTGTGCCTGGAATATCCCTCCTCAAGTGAGACAGCATCACAGATGACTAATGCTAAGAAACCCTAGGTAACACTTTTCATTTAATACAACTTAAACTACTATATATTTAGCTGTTACTGAATATAAGTTACCAGCCCTAACACTATACATGGAAATATTTATTAACATGATCAAAATAAATGTATAAACTTTATCTAAACTAAGGCAGAAAACAAACTATGTTGTCTGTTGAACTGTTGTACTTGCAGTAATATTTCATTTATCTTGCTCTTTGTGTTTTATAAAGGTACACATATACCTGAGTGAGTCCACCATTCCCTGAGCCGCCAATCGTTTGGAATCCTTGAAACTGAAACAAGCCCAGTTCCCTGCTCTGTCACATGTAGCCTGCAAGTACCTCAGTGTACCCAACACTTGTGTTGACAGTGAATGACTGTTCAGTGCTGTGACCCATGTCATAGATGAAAAGAGAAACCGCATAGCTTGTGAAAAGGCAGAGATGCTAATATTTGTCCAGACCCCCTTTTTCCATCTATGTTGGAGTATGCAGAATTATATCTTTTTTTACAGAGGAAACTACATAGTCTGTCTTTAGTCTTTATCTATCTATCTATCTATCTATCTATCTATCTATCTATCTATCTATCTATCTATCTATCTATCTATCTATCTATCTATCTATCTATCTATCTATCTATCTATCTATCTATCTATCTATCTATCTATCTATCTATCTATCTATCTATCTATCTATCTATCTATCTATCTATCTATCTATCTATCTATCTATCTATCTATCTATCTATCTATCTATCTATCTATCTATCTATCTATCTATAGATATATATAGATATATATATGTATATATATATATATTTACAAAGCCATATTTAATTGTTTTATTTTTTATAATTTTTATAATTTGTTCCTTTTAGATCCATTTTTAATCTGCTTAGTGTTGACACTGCCTCAATAGGGTAACGGGAGAGTAACAGTACAGAAACTGCAGAGAGATGTGTTAAACTATGCCTCTGCTTTCTGGTCTGGACCCTGGTTTGTCAGCATTTTGGAGAACTAATAAATCTGGCCAGATTCCTAGAAAGAAGAACTGCACCTTCTAAAGTGGGATAGATGCCATGAAAGTTTGGTAGGTATCAGTGTAGCTCACATTGTTTTCAGGATTACAAGGATTGCCCTAACCATTGACTGAAAGCACAGATCTTACCTTTCAACACTGTATCGCCTGAATTGTCCCCAATGTGGGACAAAAAAGGTATTTCTATTTAGTATAACCTTTCCCTGCACTTCCTTGGCAAAAAACAACTAAAACAATCTTTTAATATACCCTTTTAGGTGAATCCCTTTCTTCATTGTGCACCCCCTACAGTAAGCCTTTTTTAAAACCCTGTTTGCTAAAATAAGACAAATATTCAAGTGTGATTGTCTTTCCTGCTTATTTAATTTTTTCCCATTAAACACTGCTACAACAGCATGTCTTTGTCTTTTACGGGAGTAGACTCTTATGTCACAACAGCAAAGCTTTCATCTGAACTCATTTGTCTCATCGTAACTTACTCTAGCTGGATAACACAAATAGTAACCAGATGGGAACACTCCAGCGTTCAGATAAGGCAGATGGATTTCATCGCCGTTGAGGAGCAAGAGAGAAAGAGATTTTTCTTTCATTCTTCTTTTTTTATTCATCATCAAATTGTTTAGTAAATATGTGCAGATGTGGCAATTGAATGGAACATTGTAATTAGCAGGTAATATGTAGATTGTTTATGAAAAGACCTGTTCGATGGATGGATGGATGGATGGATGGATGGATGGATGGATGGATGGATGGATGGATGGATGGATGGATGGATGGATGGATGGATGGATGGAAAAACACAATTCAACTTTCATAATTTTCTCAGTTCTGACAGTTTTGAAAAAGCTTCCACTGAATTCAATCAAATCTGTATGATTTTATTGAATTTGTCTTTGTAAAGTGCCTTCAGATGATGTGTTGCAAATTGGTGCCATATAAATAAAACTGAATTGAATTGACTCACTGATATATGGCCAGAGCTCCAAACTCTCACGCAATAACCGTGTGACACATGCATGTCATGACTTCACTTGCCACACATGGCATTTTTCACGATTAAAAATAACAATGGGCCATATGGGCTGCGGATGATCCAATCACAGCACTGTCTATTCTGAGCTCAGTCTAGAGCTGTTTCAGCTTCTTTCACAGCTTATGGCCATGAGTAAATTCCTGCTGCAGTTAACAGAGCAGCAGGAAGAGCAGTCAAAGTTGTAAATTATTTTGGTCTTAACTTTGTTCAGTGATTATTTGTACATTTGGGGTCTGTTTCATTTGATCCATTCATGTGGGTCAATCTAGAAACAATATGTTTTACTAGAATAAAGCAGAAAGCTGGGCTGAACTTAGGAAAGTGGAGTTTTTTTTTGCAGCGGACAAAATTTATGAAAATGAGTGACAATCAGAGCAAATAGTATTTTCGTCAAAAATCTGGAAATGATCACAAAGCCGTTTACTTCTTGAGAAGGTGCCATATTGAACATTAAAGGTATATAGCCATGTAATACGGTCATAAAAAGTCCAAAAAACATTTGAGTTTTTTATTTATTTTATTTAATCTTTATTTAACCAGGCAAAATCCCATTGAGATTAAAAACCTCGCTTTCAAGGGAGTCCTGGCCAAGAGGCAGAAAAGTAACATATTGAACAGAGATACATTAATTTAAATGACAGGTACATAAAAAAATATATCAAGTAAAACATTTACAGATAATTGAGGCGGTTTCAAATTCTTTCACTTTTAACTTAAAAGCATTTAAGGAAAAAAACTCAGTCAACTTCCAGTCTCTTTGTAAAAAATTCCACGCACATGGAGCTATGTAGCTAAAGGCTTTCTTCCCTAGCTCTGTGCAGGCAAAAGGAACAGTGAGCAACAGCTGATCGTTGGATCTCAGGGCATAAGAGGCCGTGCGTTTCTGTGTAAGTAAGGGACAAATGTAAGAGAGCAGTAATCCAAGAAGGGCCTTGAAAAGAAAAGTGTATCAATGACACTACCTCCTCATAGAGAGGGAAGGCCATCCCACCTAAGAGTACAGGTCACAGTGATGTGTCATGGCTCTACAGTTTGTGATTAATCTTAATGAAGCATGGTAAACAGAGTCCAACATTTGAAGACACGAAGAAGTAGCATTTTTATAAAAAAGGTTACAATAATCAGGTCACCATAACCTAAAAACGTGGCAGAGACAGGCACTTTTTTACTCCAAAAGAAAAACATGTCTTATTACGAAAGAAGAAACCCAATTTGAGTTTTAATTTCTTCACAAGTTTATCAATAAAAGATTTGAAGGTGAGGGAGTCATCAATTTCAATTCCAAGGTATTTATATTCATGTACCACTTCAATGACTTTCCCCTCCAGAGTGTACACTACTGGCAGGGTTTGAGGCACCTTCTTGATTTGAAAACAACATTACTTTTGTCTTGTCAGCATTAAGAATTAATTTAAGATTAATAAACGAATACTGTACAGCAACAAAGGCTTTCTGTAGGGAATTAATAGCCTGTTCAAGAGATGACCCAAAGCAATAAATAATTGTATCATCAGCATAAAAAGGCATATTAGCATCAGAGAAATTTTGTTCAACATAAATAAGAGGGGCCCCAATACATACATACATACATATATATATATATATATACACAGGACTGTCTCAGAAAATTTGAATATTGTGATGATAAAGTTCTTTATTTTCTGTAATGCAATTAAAAAACATGAACGGTCATACATTCTGGATTCATTACGAATCAACTGAAATATCGCAAGCCTTTTATTGTTTTAGTATCACTGATTATGGCTTACAGCTTAAGAAACCCAAATATCCTATCTCAAAATATTAGAATATCGTGAAAAAGTATACTAGTAGGCTATTCAACTAATCACTTGAATCGTCTAATTAACTCGAAACACTGCAGGGTTTCCTGAGCCTTGAAAAACACTCAGCTTGGTTCAGTAAACTAAATCACAAGTATGGTAGTGGTCAAGAGACGACATAAGATTCTCACAGTAACTGGTGTACTGACCATGGCATTACTGTCCTTGATTGGCCTGCCAATTCCCCTGACCTGAACTCCATAAAGAATTTGTGGGTTATTGTGAAGAAGAAGCTGAAAGACACCAGACCCAACAATGCCAATGAGCTAAAGGCCGCTATTGAAGCATCCTGGGCATCCATAACACCTCAGCAATGCCACAGGCTGATTGCCTCTATGCCATGCCGCATTGATGCAGTAATCTGTGCAAAAGGATTCCCAACCAAGTACTGAGTGCATTAATGGACATATTCAAATGTTTGATTTTGTTTTGCTGTTATAATTTTTTTTTTACTTGGTCTGAGAAAATATTCTAAAATTTTGAGATAGGATTTTTGAGTTTTCTTCAGCTGGACGCCATAATCAGCGATATTAAAACAATAAAAGGCTTGCGATATTTCAGTTGATTTGTAATGAATCCAGAATGTATGACATTTCATGTTTTTTAATTGCATTACAGAAAATAGAACTTTATCACAATATTCAAATTTTCTGAGACAGTCCTGTATATATATATATATATATATATATATATATATATATATATATATATATATATATATATATATATATATATATATATATATATATAATAAGAAAATCCAGAAATCACAATGTATGATTTTTAAAATAATTTATTTGTGTGTTACTGCTGCAAATAAGTATTTGAAAATCAATGTTAATATTTGGGACAGTAGCCTTTGTTTTTCACCAGGTTTGCACAGACTGCAGCAGGGATTTTGGCCTGGTAGAAATTCTCCAGATCAGCCAGATTTCTGCTCTGTCACTGACAAACAGAGTTTGAGCTCCCTCCAAACATTTTCTATAGGGTATGGGTCTGGAGACTAGCTAGGCCACTCTAGAATGCTTCTTACAGAGCCACTCCTTATCCTGGCTGTGTGCTTAGGGTCATTGTCATGTTGGAAGACCCAGCCTCGACCCATCTTCAATGCTTTAACTGAGGGAAGGAGGTTGTTCCCCAAAATTTTGCAATACATAGCCCCAGTCATCCTCTCCTTAATACAGTGCAGTAGCAACACCCCCAAAGCATGATGCTTTCACCCCATGCTTCACAATAGGGATGGTGGTTGGAAGGTACTTATTATTCCTCATCCTCCAAACATGGCGAGTGGAATTGAGACCAAAAAGTTCTACTACTATTCCTCTGGATCATCTAAATGGTCGTGGGCAAACTTAAGACGTGCCTGGACTTGTGCTGATTTAAGCAGGGGAACCTTCCGTGCCTATGCGGTCTTAATGTAATACCCACAGTAATGGCATACCTGTTCAGTCCCCTATACACACACACAAACACACACACACACAAATTATCCTGTGTCTGACTTTTTGCTCAAAATCTAATCACACTTTATTCAGCAATTACAAATAATCTTAGTTTCAATTTTAAAAAATCTGTCGATTTCAAAATTAACTAAGGGAAGTTACAGAACTCATTCTAAGGGGGAAAAATTATTAATTTCCTCCCCAGAAGTGGGGGCTTCTGGGCTTAAACAGGTTGATACAACCCAATTCTCACAAACTGATGGAATATTTAAAATGGTCTGTGCCTAAAGATGGCTGTGTCATCTTTTAAATCTAAGACAAAATTCCAGTTCTTTTAAATTATTATTTTGTATTATTATTATTTCGTTTGCTGTCAAAGTTTCTGGAAAGTAAAAATTTAAAATTATGTATTATTATTTATTTAGTGATATATTTATTTGTTTTAATACAAATCTGCATGCAATTAAAAAGTGAGAAAGGAAAAATAAACATTGCAAACCAGCGCTAAATAGTATTTACCTTAAATAGTCTCCCAGAAGAATACATGAGTCATAACTTTTTTGTAAAAGGTAATTCATTTTTGCTTTAAAATTTCAACTACAGCGGTTTTATTGTTATTTTGAGAGTAAAGTAAATTAGGCACAACGTTATAGGAGCCAACAAACACAAATATAACAAACGAAATTCTTTACAAAACCAAGCGAATTTCATTGAGAAAAAAGAGGAGAATATTTCAAGATCAGGACATTAACTGTCAAGAATCCGGGGCATAATATAAACTGTTTAACCGTCTTTTTTCAGTGTAAGTTGTTCTTCTGCAAATAACTTGAGTTTTTTATGTACAGATGTAAAACCCTTAATTTTAATGAATCAAGTGCTTCAAAATGATGAACCACTGCAAGCTTGATACTTGTCTTACAGAAAGCTCGTTACTTACTATTAATTTGCGTCAGGTGGTGCAAAGCGATAATACCTTGATGATGAAAACATGGCTTTCTCAGCGTCTCATCTTATCCAGAAGCAAGAAGAAAATAAGCTTCACCGCGTTGGCCTTTTAATGAAATTCACATTATCATAGTCGCAGATGAAGTAATTGTGATAATATGACAGGGGGGGGGGGGGTAGCTTGTCACAAATCTTCTCACCAACACCAATGAAGCACAGTACTTAAGGTGGTTAGCAGATAACGTATTCAAGCTTTTCCCCTCCGCTGTTCCCAATTATCATGCTGTCTGGATGGTTGTAAACCCACAGGGTGGAGGCTTTGTGAAAATTGGAAAATCCCACAGCGTGCGGTCTGAGGGCCATTTTAACTGAAAATATACTTAACATATAGGGAAAGTTGCCTTCAACAAATGTGATGCAAATCATGAAGTATGCCTGAAAATGTACTGTACCAGAAAAAAATCTGTTTATTTATAAATGCAGACTGAATGAGCAAAAAGCTTGAAACATAAAGGAAAACTAGGAAAACTCAAAAGCCTTTTTGGTAAAAACAAAACAACAACAACAATGGCAACGAAAACATTTCTTTTAAAGAAAAAATAGCAAATGTGAGAAATAAAAAAACGTGTATCTTTTCCAGACAACCCAAACGTCGAAAAACAGAAAAAGTAACATGAATTTAATTTCATTCAGTTTAATTTCCGGTCCCTTAGCTAAGTGCAAGGTTTAAAGCACCAGCTACGTACGAACACCTTCTCAACGCAATGTCTAATAATAAAGGCCCAATTTATATCCAATTAGGTGGAAACTTTTCTCAGTCAACATTCATACAAATTAGTCATTTTTAATCTAATCCAATCAGCAAGTCAGATTCAAATCCAATAACATGCAAACCGATAGAGCTGAAGCCACAATTTCATAAGCAAACGGTGAGACTTACTGGGGACGGCAAATGTTGTTGTTGTTTTTCCGCTCGGCCCTTGAAATCCGATATTAAGAGTTTCCCTCAGACATGGATAATTTCACAGAACTCAAAGTCCGCTGATCTTCCGTTCCGCATCATCCAACTGCGCTTCAGCCTGACTTTAGCAGAAGCGCACTCTACCCGAGCGGCTCGAAGGCTCCGTCTGGAACAGCCACAACCCACGTACTACAAGGTATATAAACGGAAACAACCGTAGAGGTTTTTATTGTGGTTTTAAAGGGGCCCCAAAAGAAGCTGAAGTAGTTTGCGATTTGAAGACAAGACGCTCTGCCACGCAGAACCGGATTCAATGCCGATATATAACAACACGACTGTTAATATGTCGGTAAAAATAATGTCAGGCAGCTCTAGACCTACCACAAAACGCTACCACCTGCCAGCAAAGTAAATAATCAAAATGCTCCGATAGTATTTTCTTCATTTATCTGCTCTTATCATATAGCAAGAATTAGGACTAGAGAGTTAGTGCACAACTTTGGAACTGATTTAAAAGCTCTAGTGCAGGAGTCCTAAAATGCGGTAACAATGACTGTTCTCTATATATGTTATTATTTAGATCCATTCTGAAATCCATCCGCGTCATTTTTCTTTTGCTTAAAACAAAATAAAAAGCCATTCTCGTTGCTTTGCATTTGTATGCACAGATAGAAAATGCGCTGAATTTAAGTAATCATAAGACGTCTTTAATTAGTTGCAGTCAGAGAGCATCCAGATAGAGGTGAACTTTTCATTTCATTTTCTCTGTAATTCAGTGAAAGGGTGGAGAACAAAGAGGGATAGGATGGAGCTGTGTGTGTGTGTGTGTGTGTGTGTGTGTGTGTGTGTGTGTGTGTGTGTGTGTGTGTGTGTGTGTGTGTGTGTGTGTGTGTGTGTGTGTGTGTGTGTGTGTGTGCACGCGCGCGCAATACGACGGGCAGGCAATAGCAGTTTGTTTCGCTATACTGAGCAAGTTGGTGGTGGGGGAGGGGAGGGGCCGGGACAGGGAGCGACACAGAAGGAGGGACGGAGAGAGAGAGAGAGAGAGAGAGAGAGAGAGAGAGAGAGAGAGAGAGAGAGAGAGAGAGAGAGAGAGAGAGAGAGAGAGAGAGAGAGAGAGAGAGAGAGAGAGAGAACGAACGAACTCGGGAATTATTCTGAAGAAGAGACAGGGAAAAAAGAGAGGCACAAAAATATCCTAACCTAATGCTTCTGCTTTTGTTCTGCCTGAAGTAAACTTGTCGCGTATTCTAGATAATGTCCAAGAATGTCCATTTCTGGGACTTTGAGCAACTACTACGTGGACTCCATCATAAGTCACGATAGCGATGAACTCTCAGGCGCCACTCGCTTTTCCAGCGTCCAGTATCCCGGACCCACCTCCGCTGTGACCGATGGAGCCGCGCACTCCGAGCACGCTCATTCTGAGTCATATCCATCCTGCAGCTTCCAGCCCAAACCTCCGGTCTTCTCATCACCCTGGGGCCCGTTCAGCCCGCATGGAGCTAGTGGTCTCCCCGCAGTCTACCATCCCTACATCCCAGGCCAGCATGTGCCCGCCGCAGACACACGGTGCATCCGCTCATGGCTGAACTGTGCTCCGCGGGACTCAGAGTCTTTTCCGGGCCAGAGCCAAACTGGGCAGGTCAAACTTGAGCCCCAGATTGCCCATCAAGGCGGGGAGCTTCCCATCAAAATCAGCGGACAACACGAAGCCACCACGTACATCCTGGAGTCAATTTCCACGGCAGGGCGTGAGCTGAACCAGCACCCTACTCCCGCCCCAGGACCAGGATTTAAAGAAAGCAAGGATGTTTGTGAAGGGAATAGTAAAGACAAGGACAGCGATCAAAGTAAGCTATAAAAGCAGGAAATGACACACACACACACACACACACACACACACACACACACACACACACACACACACACACACACACACACACATATATATATATATATATATATATATATATATATATATATATATATATATATATATATATATATATAGCGTATATATATATATATAGCGTATATATATATATATGGTGTCGTTTAACTTTATATTACAATGGTTCAATACTTTATTGAGAATAAATATTTGAATTTCTTCTGAAAGCCTTTGAAATGATTTGCATAACGGTTAATGCTTCCCCTCTCTCAAACCTATTGCATTTGTCACCATTACTCCTACAGAGAAGAATAGAAAAGAATATGATAGAATAAAATAGAATAAAACAATCCTGTAATGTTAGCAGAATATACAGAGAGCTAGTGTTAGTGGGGATTGCTGCAGACATTTGAGGTATATTGCAAAGACTGAAACACAACTAGGCTGCTGGTATTGCAGACTGAGGGAGTTCTCGTCAGATTGTACATTTGCATGTCGGAGCCAATGAGCTCTGCTCTGCTGTTTACTCATTAGAGTTGTGCTAAAACTGCAAGTTTTAATCCTACAACTTTATAACAGTGTGTGTGTGTGTGTGTGTGGGTGTGTGTGTGTGTGTGTGTGTGTGTGTGTGTGTGTGTGTGTGTGTGTGTGTGTGTGTGTGTGTGTGTGTGTGTGTGTGTGTGTGTGTGTGTGTGTGTGTGTGCAAATACGTACAGTTATTATGCATCCATTGTTCTTACGTTTGGGCAACAATTGGTTCTCAAACTATCGGCAGTCTGGCTGCAAACTTTTGTAATGTTCTTTTAAGGCGTTTTCGTCTAATGGGTATTTTTTTTTTTTTTTTTCACGCCACTCAGTAATTTGCTTAACTTGTGCTTTGACGAACCCCGGCCGAACCGGGCGTGGTAGAATATCTGACACTTTATTAAGCCGCTGTAATTGCACTGACTGCAGTCTTCTGGAAAATGCTAATGGGAAACTAAATCGATAGCTCAGTCATTATTGTGTTTAATTTTTATTTCAAATGCTGGTGATAGCTGAAAGAGAATAGGAATAATACTGAGCTTGTGTTGAATTCTACAAAATTTAGTATCGTTCTCTAGCGTCTGGCTTGTGATACTAAGGTTCGGATCTGCGTTTTCACGAACACCCTATTAACACAATCCTCTAGTCCACTATTGGTGGTAATTCAGTAAAAATATTTCAAAGACATCCTGATTTATATTAAGTCGGGTCACTCCCATATTTCGTGTTATTGGAACAAAAGAAGTTCGATGTGAACAACCACTGTTTCCTTTAATCCCGTCTGATTAATTGGCTGGATGTGCAGGGACATCCATCTAATGTGCAAAGGAAAAGGCAGAATTATGCCTCCACAGAGGCTTTGTCAGAGGCAGAAATAAAAACGGTATAGCGCGAAATGTATCAATGCATTGCTCACACACACACACACACACACACACACACACACACACACACACACACACACACACACACACACACGACCATGGCCTCTATTACAGCACGTTAACGCGTGATACATCAAAGCAGTGAGCCGCTAAGGACTGGAAGGAGCCCAGCAGCCTCCAGTCTAAGTTGTTTGACTTTTCCACCGATACTGTGTCTCAGGTTCAACTGCTGATTGGGCAGGTTTATCTGTGCTGAAGGAAGTATCTATCTGGTCTTTTAAACCGTAAGCATTTTTAAATCTTATGTTCTAGAGAAGATTTATAATTCAATAAATGTGGCAGGCAATGAAAGCCTTATTTTTAAGGTACAAACCTCTTTGGTCTAATTCATTTCTTTTGAAATTTATAATTAAAGAGAACATTTCAGTGTAGTTATTGTCCTTAGACTTTATTTTTAAATAAAACAATAAACCTTCACAATATGGCCAGCATAACACAGTCTGTCATCTTTGGGCTAGGTGTTGGTCTTGCTAATATTTAGACATCAAATCAGAGAATGGTAAATAAAATCAAGCAGTATTGTCAACATGCAGTTTTACATCTGCTGAAGGTGAAGGAGATGAACAAAACATTAAAGCCAAGTTCAGGTTTACCGTTGATTTTATTCTTTGTAGCTTTATAATGTTCCCGGGTTTTGTTAAGACATTTCTTGGTATAGATTTGGGCACTAAATCAATATGATTAGTTTCAAAAAACACAACTCGTGAGTTAGATTTAGGAAAAAATCATGATGCACTTTCTAATGATGACAGAAATATATTTTGCCAGTGACAGAAGTCTTCATAGCTTTCATTTCTGATGCCCAAGGTCGTGAGAATATGACACCGTTACAATGAGCCTAAGTTCTGATTCTGGAAAATTACACCCCACAGCAACACTTATATATGAAATTCTATTTCATTTTGGCATAGGATACAGGCCTATACTGTCTTTCAGATTTTGCATTGTTTTTTATTTCAGACTTAACATGTTCATTTATTTGGCTTCATTAATGATGTATTCATAGTCTCCAAATTTTCCTCGATTTTATGAATTGTTAGGTTAATTCTTCTTAAAGTTCTCAAAAAATTTGTATTCATATACTTGTGAGTCTAAGTTAATATTTGGTATTTATATTTCTCCTTGAAATAAATAGAATCCTTAATCAATTCACCCAACCCTAGTCAGATTCGGATGAAACAGAAAATATTGATGTTGCTTTCCATCTGAGCAATGTGAAAACAGTTGAAACGTGTAAGGTTAGACATCTATTGATGTCTTATTAGGTTGAGTGAGTGCACAACTCCACCCAATGAGTAAACCTGGATTTTAATATGTAGGATAATTTGTATGTGAACAGGTAAAAAAAGTAAAAACTTTGAAATTTGTTTCTTGGCTAAATAAACAGAACAATTGAACAACTTTACTAATGAAAAAAAGGATTTTAATGGACATTCAGTGTTTGGAGTGTTGTAGATACATATAGTTTTATACTCATTTCAGAACGATTTTCTCATCAACAGCAATGCTCCAGTACTACCTACATCCAAAACTTTTGGTTTCATCAGATAAAGGCCAGATTCCCAGTGCACAGTGTTTAAATTGAAGGCAAGAGTCTGCATAAGACAGGGGTACCTGAATGGCAAACTTTCAGCCTGGACTCTGAATGCATGTTTTATTCACTTTTCTGTAGGAATAAGAAAGGAAATATTATATGCATGATATATCTTGGCAGCAGCAGTTCAGCTCCCCACCATATGAAAAAACTTAAACCCTACATTTCAAAACATCATGTTATGTAAAGTCTCCATCCAGCTACAGAATTTTCTTTGTGTTATGCGAGCTGGGCAGTCATCCAAAACAAACTTCAAAATCACACTTCAGCCCTTGTGCTGATGCTGGTTAGACTCACAAAGTTATTACCCGTAAAGTGAATTATGTTAAAGCTGGATGAACAACCCCATTAACTGGCATGTTACTGTTGAAAGGGAGAGTTGACTGTAAAGGTTTAGGGATGCATATGGTATGGGTGAGAAAGATAAAATAAAACAAGGAGTGATTTTAGGATAAATGAATGTTAATTTCTGTAACTACTAAAGTGAAATTGCAAAGGTGGGAGAAAATGGGCTGAGTTATTTTTTCTTTTTTGCCATTTTGTTTTCTATTTTCATGTACACATCAACTTGGCCACACATTTACCGTATCAATGGCACACACATGTTAGCTTTTTCACTAAAGTATTCTTCACCACAGAGCACAGGATTAATTTCCACAAACCACACATTACCTTGGAGATGTATGATTTGAATGGTTTGGATACAACTCATGCACCCCCCACATAAGCCTGCTCTCACACTCTCAGACTCGCAGATGCATACCTTTCACTCTCCTCCACACCGTTTGTCATCTTTGGTGACAGCCATGGTCATGGCCTTGCTCCTATAGCAATGGATGACTCTCAAGGTGATAATACACCCAAGGCATGCAAAGAACCCACTTTACAGTTTGTTAAAAGCACCTCACAGCACCCGCCCCCCAAGCCCCACCCCTTCTTCACCAATACACATACACACTCTTGTGTCTTTTGCAGACATTATATTTTGCTCTAAAATGTAATTTATCTTCTGCTTGCTGGCAATGTTGGACACTCTGGCCACGCTGAAGAAAATTGATTCCAGAGGGTATTGATGAAAACTATTGCTCATAGGAAGAAATGAGCCAGCCATCGTTCAAATCCACATTGAACTGATGCTACAGCATCCCTGTCACTGTTGGCCTCTCAGCCCTATTTTAACATTTTGTTAAGTATCCATGCTCAATACACCTGAACTTTTTATGTTTTGGTAAAAATGTCCTGGACCTACTAGTTAATAACAAAAATGTGCAAACAGTAGTTACTTTTTAGTAGGTTAGGGTTTTGAAACTGATTTATTCATATGTATATGAATCAGTTCCACTGTTTATCTAATGTGGGGTATTTAGACATTATACTAAAACCTTTTCGAAATGTAAAACAACTCTTATTCAACTATATTGTATACTAGTTTTCTCTTTCTTGGTTCGCAAATCAATCCATTGAACAAAATACATTTCTAAGATAAGTGTAAGTGTAAAGATATCTATCCATCTATCCAATGTCTGTACCCACTTATCCACGCAGGGTTGCAGGGCAGCTGGTGCCTATGTCCAGTGTTCTAAGTTAAGACAGTAAACCAAAACAGGCTGGTAAGGTCTGAGATCTGAGATCAATCTTTCTTTGTAAGAGTTTTTGGGTCTTTAAACTACATGCTTTTTTTGATTACAAAGTCAAACCTTGAAGACCCATACTCAACATTAATGAAAAACATAGATGTTATAATAATAATAATAATAATAATAATAATAATAATAATAATAATAATAATAATAATAATAATAATAATAATAATAATAATTATTATTATTATTATTATTATTATTATTATTATTATTATTATTATTATTATTATTATTATTATTTGAAGTATTTGAAGAGTGGCGATCCTAAAGTGTTCCACATAGTAAATTAATTTACCTTTGAGCCTTACTGTTCCAGTTACAGGCTGGTACGTCTAAGAACATTAAGAAATCAAAATGGATAAAAAATAATGACAAGTTCAAATCAAGTCAAAACTGAGATCAAACCTGCTAGTGATAGAATGGCAATGAGAATTTCAGCATAAGCTGCTAGCTGTTCCAGTTTCCATGTGACAGGAATTGTCCTGCAATTTTAAATTCTTCCTAAACAAACTTGTACAATGTGTGAGATGGCTAAGCTTCAGCCTTTCAAGATTTTTTCCCCTTAAAGACAATAAAAACAAAAAGAAAACATTGTTGTAAATATGATTGATAAGATCAGATAAAAGTATATTTTGGATGCAGTAAGACAATCACTATACAATCACTATACACAACTACCTACATTCATGAGTAAATATATTTAAATCTCCAGATCATGTCAGGGGGTTACATCATTTGGATACAATTTTGTTTAGAATTCAGCCCAAGCAGATTTTTTATAGGATAACCTTTGTTTTTTTTTAAAGAACAAATAGCTTGAAGCCCTGAAGAAGTAACCTGACGAGCAAGATGAATTTCCTTCCGCTTAGCTCCGCCTAGCTTCACTCACATCCATCTGGGACCTCTTCCATAGAGAGTGATTTCTTCAATCAATTTTATTGTCCAGCCAATCAGGACGCAGGGCTGGAGTTTCATAGATGTGACGTAGTGGAGAAGCAACTGTGAGACTGTTTTGATTCAGACAACAATGGCGGCTCGCATCGAGGAAGCAAGCGTTAACATTGATGCTGCTATTTCTTCCGTGTTGTCCAATCTACCTAATATTGTTTCATTAAAAGAACATCAGAGAACGTCTCTGAAGGCTTTTGTTGGCTGTTCTGTTTTGTTTATTCCTGTGTAGCTCTCATCAGCGTCACGGGTTAGCTTCGGTGTGAGTGGTTGAAATAGCACGTCGATATAGATGACAGACAAGTAGCTTATCCAATCGTATGCAAGGATTTTTGATAAGGCCCAGCCTTCTAAAACGCCATTCCTATGGATCTGTTCCAGATGGATGAGTGGAGCTGGGCGGAGCGAAATTCATTTGGCTAGGGTCAGGTTACTGAAGAAGACCAGTATGTAAAAAGTGTTGTCTAATTGCATCTCTATGAAAGCAATAAAAATACCGGGGTTCAGGGGGGTGGGGTGGGATGGCAGCATGAAAAACAAGCGAGGCCACATGGTAAGGAAAAAGAATGCTGAGAAAAAAAAGTATGTGTTGGGTTTTCTCCTCTTTCAAAAATAGGAATATTCAATTCAAAGGCCTTAATTATGCACCACACAATGTCATTTAGCATTTCACATCCAACTTACCCATGATTTACTCTCACTTTTGTTTTCTAAGTAGCTCGGAGCTTCACAGTGTGTTCACTTAAAACAGGCTTCAGGGAACCTAATTACATAAAAGGCAAATGTTACCTTTATTTTTGCACCTGTGAAATAGTGCAAAACCTATGAGCAAACAGATTGGTCTCGTAGTTAGTAGTTAACTGCTGTTTTCAGAGGTCACTGTTAGGTTCTACCAAGTCAAACGCGTGTGACATCTACCATTTAATAAGAAAGCAATACATTAATATCTTACATTCAGATATCTTCAAAGAGCGACTTATTTCTGCTTCCTAAAGGAACAGTTGGAAGTAATGCAGTGACATCTGGAACATGATCAACATGGTCCTAGAAAAGAAAGAGTGATAATAAAAGCATTACAAAGCTGTAAATCATCTTCCCTGTGTATGTGTGTGTGTGTGTGTGTGTGTGTTTGCAATTATCAAGGGAAATAACCTGCTTCTTTTCTAAGTAATATTTTTAGTTCTACACTTTGTTTTATGTGTTGAATGTTTTGCATCTAGGGGCTGAACAGTGGAGCAGTGGGTAGCACTGTTGCCATGCGGCAAGAAGGTCCTGGGTTCAAGTCCTACCTTTTCCCTGGGTCTTTCAGCATGGAGTTTGCATGTTCTCCCTGTGCATGCGTGGGTTCTCTCTGGGTCCTCCCACAGTCGCAAAAAAAAAACATGACTGTTAGGTTAATTAGTCTCTCTAGATTCTCCTTAGGTGTGAGTGTATGCAAAAATGGTTGTTTGTCCTGTTTGTCTCTGTGTTACCCTGCGATAGACTGACCAGGGTGTACCCCGCCTCTCGCCCATTGACAGCTGGAGATAGGCACCAGCACCCCTAGCGACCCCACAAGGGATAGACGTGTTAGAAAATGGATGTTTTGCATCTACTCTGCAAAGTTTTATTTTGTTGGTTATCAGATTTTTGTCTTTGAACGTTCAAACAAACACCTAGCTTCCATCAGGAGCATAAAAACTGTGGTTATGACAATAAATTTGTGCTAAGATGGCCTCCCAGCTTCTTTCCTAGAGATCATCTTTTGGTGGCAATATGGAATATCAGATGGTCAGTTAAGTAAAATGAAAATCATTCTTTAAGTCAGACTGTAATCCTTATCCAACACGTCATCTGTGTTTATATTTTGCTGTCACTAGATATAGCAGCCTCTAACACACACAATGAAATCAACACCCACCCCCCTCTTTTTTTCCTTTCTCTTTGTGTTCCTATAGATGACCCCTCCGCCAACTGGCTTCATGCACGCTCCTCCAGGAAGAAGAGGTGCCCGTACACTAAATATCAGACCCTAGAGCTTGAAAAGGAATTTTTGTTCAACATGTATCTCACGAGGGACCGAAGGCATGAGGTGGCACGCGCACTGAACCTGACAGAGAGGCAGGTTAAGATTTGGTTCCAGAACCGGAGAATGAAAATGAAGAAACAAAGCAAGGACCAGTCGAAGGAATAGTGGGATTTTCTCTCTCTCTCTCTCTCTCTCTCTCTCTCTCTCTCTCTCTCTCTCTCTCTCTCTCTCTCTCTCTCACACACACACACACACACACACAAATATTCATAGCCTACCATATATTTAATGCATCATAAAGCATCATGCTTGTATGACCAGAACACAAAGGTCTTCTTAAACACACATGCACATCAGCTTTCATTACCATCAGTCAGTCTGCTCAAATAATCCAACAGGACACATTGATACAGCATTCAAAATATGCTAGATAAACGAAAAGATTTATACAGAGCTTTTTATGATATTTGCGAACTGATGGCAAATTTATATCATATATACTGTAGATAAACACATGGAAAGACCTAATGCATTAAGGGATGAGTTAGGTTCAGTAGATTGGACTTGGACAACTCAGCAAGTAGACCGAAGCTCAAAGAACTACCAACCTCTAATGGAGACTCAATGCTCACTTCCTGAAACATATGTCCTCAGAAACTGAGCTGATCTCTAAAAAGTGGTGGAAATGCTATAGTAGTGGAGGTCAAGTTTGAAAATAATTATATTTTTTTAAGAAGGCTGGAACTTTAAAGTTTATGTTTAACAAATGAGGATGGTCTTACACACAGGATTCAGTTCCTTATTGACATTTTCTGCTTTAAATTAACTGGACTTTACACAGAAAGTCCAGTACATCATTAGTCAGTTAGTAAATAAGAAGAATACTTTAAGTTAGAAGTTAGTATGAATGAGAAAAAAGGCTAGCCACACATTTTAATGGTTACATAAAAGACAGGGGTGGATTGTTAACTGAAATACAGACATTTGTTTCTATTTCAAGCACTTATTTTCCTTAGTTTTGACCCATGCAACCTACAGAAGCACATTGAGGAGGTGTACGGTCGAAGTAAAAAGAAAATACACTGTCAGATCTTAATTATTCACTTCTATACTGGTAATGAATAAATAATCTGGCCTTTAAAATTCCAAAATCATTTTGAATCTAACCTTAACTGCACAAACTGAATATTCCAGATAAGACTATTTCATATTTTTAAAGCAACGATTAAATCCATTAAGGTATGTTTGGGGAAGTAATATAAAAAGCAGACCTAGATTTGTAAAATCAGATTGATGCTCCTGTGCAGGTGCACCCCACTTCTCACCTAATGATTGCTGGAGATCAGCACCAACTCTGCAAAGGGAATATAACAACATATTATAATAGTTCAGGTTTTACTTACTTTGCTTTGGGTTGCATTTTAAAAGAAATTATTTCTATTTTTCTACATACAAAATATCTACTGTCAACTATGCAAGTTTATTTTATTATTATTACAGAAAAAATGCCACAGGAAGGGCTCCCAATTCGTTTATATGATGGTTCTGCTTATAACTTGTCATCATTCACTGATGTTTAACTACTAAACATGCTACCATAACTAGCCTGATACTTGGGATTGGTTTTCTGTTTGTGTATTTTTCTTTTACTGTTGTTTTGACAGTTAATAGCTCTCACAATTATTCTTTAAGGATTTCTTCTAAACATTTTGAATTATTTTTCTGTTTTATCTTATATTTTGGGGTTAACATACATGGTAGCTATGCTGACCAGCCTTTCTGTCTCTGTGGTGTTGTGTGAAGTATGAGATGAATGGCATCATGTGGTCTAGATTCATAAGAATTTTGTGTGAGTGAGTGGAATTTTGAAATCATTTAAGTGAGAAAGCATGAGAGGGTGAGAGCAGATGAGTGTGCAGGAATGGAGAGTGAGAGAGAATAGGTGAGATTGGTTACGTGTGGGTGAGTGCGAGAGAGCGTAACCTGGTCAACTAGCACAGTGTTCTCCAGAGAAGAGCTACATTTTTTGAATAAGCAGCATCAACATTTATAAGACCAAATGTTTACATGGTTTGTGAATGCTTCAAGTCTTGTGTTATTTTGAACAAATTATTTTTTTGCCATGATATATTGTGTGTCAAATATATCTAAAGGTGTTGCTTGCTGAATATATTATTTGAAAAATGACTAAACTTTCTTAACATCATACGTTTTTAATTTATTTTACTCAAAGCGATTATCTTTGTCTTTCTTGCTGGAATAAGTTGAATATGTTGAATGATTTTGTCTTTTTGTAACATGGTGTCTGACTGTACAGTAGATGATTTTTCCTTTGTCTGCTATGCTTTTTATGGGCTGTTTTCCATGTTGTTGTGCTGTCTGAATTATATAGTTTGATGTCAGTCCAATGAGTTTTGTGTGACTTTTATTTCTTAGATTTGGTGGTCAGTAATGAGTTACACTCTTTTTGTGTATGATGAGAAGAAAAGATTTGACAAAGATTAAGTTATATGAAACTAAACATTTTCCACATTTTTGCATCTTTTACTGCTTCTTTGTCACCTTTAAAGACTTTTGGGGTGCTTACTGTCTCAGTATTTGCTCTTTTGATTAAAGAAGTCTGCGGAGGTTTGCTGTGGATGAATCTGGCCAGAGCTCTTGCAATCATTTAATTTGCCATATGATACAACAAATCTAAACCATGTGGTCACAGTAAGAATTTATCTTAATGAGCAGGCAACCTCCTATTTTAGTTTCATTTACAATGTGTATGTTTTCCTCTCCTCTGTGTTGGGCTGTGCTGCAACGGCACTGCTCTTGCTAGATTTATATTAAATTTAAGATCTTATGTTAGTCATTTTTTTGTTTGTTTCTACTTCCTGTTTCTTCCATAAAAGAAAATGGAGTGACAAAAGAAAAAAAGAAAATTCAAACATTTATTTACGAGTGTGGAACTTGGATGAGACAGCAATGGGAACATTTCTGTCACCCTCTATTATTTATTCATCCAAGATTTTTTGCTTGAATAAAACTCAAAGGACTTTTGTGGAACAGAATGAGACATTGAAAAAGAGTTGGATGAGCAAAGCATGTGGTCCAAATATGTCTCTTTAGTTGTGTCTCTGCCTCTGTACACTGGAGCTCAAAGGAAAAGGGCGTCAGCCTGGCTGCAACACCAAAAGAAAATCATAATTCTCTACACACACACACACACACACACACACACACACACACACACACACACACACACACACACCATGAATTAATTCACTGAGAGCATCATCATGCATCCATTAGTAGCTCGCAATGCCATTGCGGTTCCTGTTTGTCTTTACACAGATCGGGGCTCATACACACAGGGTATGATTAGCCTTTCAAGGCTATTACTTCTCTTTCTATTTTCTATTTTCCCTTTTGTTACAAGTGTAGTTAAAAATTATTTTGCTTTTAATAGAAAATGAAAAGCAATATATAGAACAAATGTTTGGAATCACAAAAACTTATGTTACTGATCCCTATAGTGATACAAGCAAATTTCATGTGTGAGTGGAGCTTCAACATTTTTAAGTGAGAGAGTATGAGCGGGTGTGCACAAGTGAGTGGGCAGGAGTGGGGACATGAAAGCATGTACTTCTAATAGTGCAATCAGTTATTCTTTTAGCTACAGTTGTGCTGTTCCTGTTAATTTAATCTGAATGTTCCCAGTGCAGACACTAACTGTGGGTACAGGCAGGGCATAAACAGAAAAAATGGTCATGGGCCCAAATTACTTTAGTGGCACTCTCTGCATTCTTGGTATACCTTTTTTGTTAATGGTTTGCCAAACATTTTATTTGTTTGACGCATGTCAAAGACACTAATTTTATGTATTGATTCATAATTGTTTAGAAGTTAATGTATGTGAACACAACCAACCATGTATTTTCAATATGCACACCATACAGGATTCTTGTTTTCCAACCTCAGTGCTTATTCGGTAAGAGACAGGGTACACAGTGGATGGGTTGCCAATCCATTGTAGTGCAACACTCAGACAAACAATACACTCACACATTCACCCTTGGGAGTAATTCAGAGTGACCAAATGACATCAACGTTTTGAGAGGAAATCCAATTTTACCTAGAGAGCCGCCATCTCGATGCAGAAAGGCCCAGGTTTGAGATTTGAAAAACAGCATTATTGTGAAGCTCCCAACCACTGGATTTTCAACAAACCACCATGTGGTGGTAGTACATGCCACTTTTGTTGAATGTATCTGGTGGCAGCATAAAACGTTTATTTAGCATTATTGTGTATATACAGCTAACCTGAATTAGGTGTACCAAATATGATTACTCCATTTACTAAGGATAAGCAGTGGTACCATCCAAAATTTAGGTTCGACTTTGAAAACATTTCCTTTGTATTGAGTTATGTTCAGTCATGTAACACATATGCTTTGTTAGCAAGTCTACACAGCTCTTGTTAGATCATAAATACATTAAGTTAAATCTTCCTTCCTACAGCATTTCAGTTTCAGAACTTCACCAGGGTAACCTGGCCCTACCTTTAGAGTTGTTGATGATTTGCAACATCACTACTATCACACAAATCCAAACATATGCTATTTTTGGATTTGGTATACATTTGGATGGCCAGTGTTATAAGCCTATTATCTGCACTGTTGTTAAATGTTTAAAAAAAAACCAAAATGGTCATTATTAGCAAATATCCTGGTTTGACCAATTTTAGCTTGGATGTTGCTAGTTCCAGGAATGTAGTCCATGAAATATGATATAGTACTCTAAAGTAGTCAGCAGTGTTGAAGGTTCATGACATTCAGAAGGCCCTGCTCCCCAGCTGTAAAGCTCCCTTTAGCCCTCTATCTACAGCCTGCTCTCCCATGGAGAAACAAAAGCTGCATGCCTTCTCCCCCAGCTCTCCCTCTCACTGTGAGGGGGTGTTTATTGGTTTATGATGGTCTTTTGGTTTTGCCGCCAAACAGGCACCCTCTCTCTTTAGGCTTCAGTGTACAACTAAAGAGACCCATATTTTAAACACATGTTGGCTCATCCAATTCTCTCTCTTACTTCCTTTTCATTGTAGGTCAAAGTAAGTTCACATAGTTTGTTTGTGTGTGTATGCTTGATTCTGTGTACAAAATCAGATTTTTAAACCAAATTTAATGTCAGAAAGGAAACTTAATGAAAAGCCTTTTAAAGCAACCTGGACCTATGTGAAAAGTAACTGCCCCAATTGTTAAATTATGAATTATCTGTAATTACGATTTTTTTCACAATGATAAAAATAATTTAAAGTGGGCTAAAGGATCTCCTAACGCAGGATGCCATTGCTCAGTACAAACAAATCTGAGAACAGATGAGAAACAAAATCATTGACTTCTATCAGTGTCAAAGCCATTTTGAGACATGGCTGTTCACACTTTAAACTGCTCCAATTTGGCCGAGTTAGTTGGGCAGGCTTCTTTCTCTCAATAGATAATAATCTATATAGATAATAATCATGAAACATGTATATATATATATATATATATATAGATATAGATATATATATATATATATATATATATATATATAGATAGATATAGATAGATAGATAGATAGATAGATAGATAGATAGATAGATAGATAGATAGATAGATAGATAGATAGATAGATAGATAGATAGATAGATAGATAGATAGATAGATAGATAGATAGATAGATAGATAGATAGAGAGTGTGAGGAAGACTTTTTAGTCTGTTCTAGATTCTAAATCAGAACTGAAGAAGGGATAGTATGAAACATTTTTTTACTTAGTTACCTGAACAATTTTTCTGCTTTACTCTGTGACCAAATTTGTCTATTGTCTGCCCCGTTTTGCAAATGAAGGTGGCAGGTCATATGAACTCTTGTTTAAAGGTCATGTTCTAATCAACATAAACTCTAAATTCCCCCATGGTTAAGGTAATGCTACCCAGAATGAGTTAAAAAAAAAATCAAAGTTATTCAGGTCTTAAATATTTTGTAAATTAAGAAATTCTAAATTAAATGTTACCCAGCTTACACAGCATGTGTTTTACAGCTTGACTGTTGTCAGGTTTCATAGGTAAGGGGAGCTTGGTGTTATAAGTTATCTGAAAAACAACATTAAATATGCAGTGTTGCCTGACTGAACGCAGCCCTAGCCTGGAACTTTTATGTATCTGTCTTATATGTTCTCTCATCCTCTTTGTAGTAGTGGCTCATGCTCAACACTGATGAGTCTGGTTCTGCTGGAGGTCTTCTGGCTAAAGAAGGTTTTCTTCTCCACTGTTCCTGGCTGCCCTCAGGATCAACATGCAATGGAAGTAGAGATTCAGCAAAATCCATTGGAAAGCATAGCCAACATTTTTTAACAAATGTTCTTATTATAATTATTAAACTAAATGGGTAAATGTCATGTATTATGTGTTGAATTTGAATAAATTTAATTCTCAACCAAACTGCTTTGTCTTCATATTTAGCAATACTGATATGATTATTGTATCTGTAATATCTTCTGAGAAAAATTAGAATGCCAATAAGGCAATAAGAAATTCTTTATCAGTATGAGGTTTTATTTACTTGAATCTAAAAGTAGTAGATGATAATAAAGTACTGTGAAATTATTAAGTAATTTGTATGTCTGATGTTTCTATAAAATAAAATAAAAACAGAGTAATGGTAAAATATGGGGAAGTTCTGAGATGGTACGTCTTTAGTTATTTTTTAAGTATGGGAAATGAGCTCTAAAACTAATCAATGTAATGTGTAACTTTAAAAAGGTAATAAACAAATCAAAATGTACCAGTAATAAAATAATTGCTTGAAGTAGTGTTAATCAAAAACCAATTTTAAGAGTGATTGATTTACAGATACTGGTGATGAAGAGTTATTTATTTAATAACAATTGAACAACCTCCCAGTAAGTGCAATATAAAAACCAAAACCATCAGTCCTGGCAGAAAGTTAATTAGCAAGAAGTGTGCAATATCTTTTAGTAAAGTAGTAAAGAGTGTGGTGAGACAGAAAATATGGTGGAGAGTTACATGCAGAAGAAGCTTTTTCCAAACAAACATTCTTGTTGCATTCATGAACTCTCTTGAGACAGAGAAAACCTACAGTTGTGACCTAGCCTATACTTTTCAAATCAGTGATAGAGTTTTTTTACATACAAAAATTTAATATTTTGTACCCTGAAATCCCATGAATTGAACTAAATAAAAAAAGGTCCACACGATGTAAAAGAAGATCCAGCTTGTGTCCTTGTTCTTTTTTCCCTTGCTTCAATGATCTGAACTCGATAATCCGATATTATAGTTGCAACTAATGTGATAATGTTAAATTGTTGCTACAATCTGTCGTCATTTGTCACCAAACATCCCGTTCTTTGCAACACAGCATATTGCCATTAAAAATATTGCCACAGTAAAAACACTCTCCTGTGGTTTAGGCACGCGCTTAAAGTAAATGTGGATTTCTGCATTTAAGTAATGACCTTATAAAGAAAATTGCCCATAGCTGTGTGACAGCTACAGATACAAAGGGTATATTAATTTAACTAACCCATATATATTTAATTTGAAAATAATTCTCTCCTGTAACGCCTAAATCCAAAGCCTCTCCAAAGAGCTCTTTGTATATAAAGTGCACCAAGTTAAAATTAAGAGTATTCATATTATTTCACATATCTATTTAGTCTCCCCAGTTAATACAGCTTTGCCATGGAAGCCAAACACTGTATTGGCAACCGGGCATAATAATAATAATAATAATAATAATAATAATAATAATAATAATAATAATAAGTATTATTATTATTATTATTATTATTATTATTATTATTATTATTATTATTATTATTATTATTATTATTATTATTATTATTATTATTATTATTATTATTATAAGAAGAACAAAGGTAAATAATTGAATTTGCAATTTTTCCCACCAAATAAACAAAGTTATGATTTCACGATTTCTTGTATTGTGACTAAAAGTGCAATGAGAGGATGTAACTTGCCTCACAATAAAAAGAATGATGGAATTATATATATACACTATGATAAATTGTATTTCTACTAAATTTTAAAAATATATTTTTGTTTTTTTATCAGGAAACATTTCTTAAAGAACTGTAGTTGCTGAAAGAATAAAATAAATACCTTATGGTGTCAAAAAAAGTACAAATAGCTATCATTTGAGATTTGTTGCCGGCTTCATAATTAAACCCCATTCATAATAAAATATTCCTACACATACATATTGTGCAACTGTAAAAACGGTCGCGTTTAATCCAGCGCTTGGATTAATTTAATGTGGATGTACCATTTATTTCATTTCCTATATCTGATTTGATCAAATAATGAGAAGAAGCATTCTAACAGGATATACCCCCATTGGGTCTAGGTTTGGCAGTTTTCCCTTCTCCTTTTCTGCCTTCCCATGTCAACTGTTGTGTACGTCCTAGCCCTGTTCCACCCAGGGACGCAGGATGCTGTACGCATCATGCGTCTCACAACCCACGGATAAAAACACGCGGAGGCTGAGCCGTGTAGGGGGAAGCGGGATCCCGGTGCGAATGCTTTGGAGAAAACGCACTGCCGAGAGTCTTAGAAAGAGCAAAGAGGAAGAAGCAAACGAAGGCAGGGGGAGAGGGAGAGAGGATTCGGCTCGCAGAGAGGCGCAATAAAATAATATGACGGCAATAAAAGTTTATAGCGTATAAATTTCTGAAGGTTAAGAACTAAACGGCTGTAAAACAAACACGCCATGAGGAATAAAAGGGGGAGATGAGAAAACCATCGGAGATAGAAGAAACAGAAAAGTTTGCGAAGCCCACTGTTCTCTCAGAGCCGAACAGGACTTAATCAATGAGAAAGCTGAGGAGAATAACCAAAACACTGGAGGACTGTAATGCCTTGGACATTCAGGGAAATGAGCCACACACTAGTCGACGACGAAAGAAGAATGAAATGAGTTCTGTTGCAGCAGCTGGAGAGCGGGAGAAGCATCCTTCCTTTACTTCCTCCTCCATTTTTTCAGTTTTGGTAGATTTAGTAGTCCACCAGGGAGTATGTGTGTGTGTGTGTGTGTGTGTGTGTGTGTGCGTGCGTGCGTGCGTGCGTGCGCGCGCGTGCGTGCGCGCGTGTCTTCTCCTCCCTTTGTCCCCACATCTTGCATGCTAACAGCAGGCGCCATTAACTTCCACAGCCAAACACACAGGTTCTGTACTTAAAGGAAGAGATGCTCGCTCTCTCTCTCTCTCTCTCTCTCTCTCTCTCTCTCTCTCTCTCTCTCTCTCTCTCTCTCTCTCTCTCTCTCTCTCTCTCTCTCTCTCTCTCTCTCTCTCTCTCTCTCTCTCTCTCTCTCTCGAAGTTGCTAGAAGTGACATTACATTTGTGTACATTTGTGTTAGGCAAATGGAAGCAAGGCCTTACCTTCCAGCCAAGTTATTTTACGCACTGCCTTTAAAAGGATTTATAGTTTGCGATTGTTAGCTGACATGTATTCTGTTTTTACTATTTAGACACCGTCCTGTGTTGGTAAACGAGTACAATTGTAACTTCACAGAGATGTCTAAAGACTAAACTGTTGCCATTATCTTTTTTTTATCTTTTGTCTTTTTTTCGGCAGTCAGCACCCAGTGTGAGGTGATTTGGTATTGAACAATTCAACTGAATAACATCTTGTATGTGTTAAGGTTTCCATCTGTCACGTGATGGCGTATTTTTGTTTCACACACAGCATCCCTAACATGCTCCCACACTGAGATTTCGGTCATTTTTCATATATAATTGTAAATGTATTTAATTGATGCATGTATTTATTTATTATATTTATTACTATAAATCCGCAAATTTAGCACTAAAGAGAAGCACGGAGCTACATGTTCCACCTTTTTTTGCCCTTACTTTGTAAGGCCGCTTGGTGGGGCTCTTGCTCTACGGATAAAATTGTTCTTTCTTTGAGTTTTGACTTCCTCCGTGAATTACATGTTCATGATATCCCTTAAAAACTGTCAAAACGCCTTCTAATACTTTGGTACATTGTAATCAATATAATTTAACGTGTGAGATGGTTTGTGTTTATAAAACCACAGCCTGAAGCAGCCCCGGAACGTTTTACACGGTAAAGAGGATCAAAAGAGTTGAGGCTTCAGAGAACAACCCAGGAGCTTCATTAACCATCATATGTGGATTTTTGAGTTACAGAAAACATACGACTGCATGCCTCTGTGCATATTACCTGGATATTCTTGATTTGGATGTGATCACACCGTGAGTGCCTGTGGACTGGTTTCCAGAAACGGATTAGACAGGAAAGAATATTTATTTTATATTTAGTGTAATGTATCATATGATGTTTTCTAGTTAGACTTCGCCCAATTGAGATATGAACAACCTGAGAGCGAAATGTCGCTTTGATAATTACAGACTTAACACAGAATCGGGCTGATTTCCTAATCGGTGGCTGCTAGTTACGTATTGGCGTTCTGTGTTAGTGGTTTGGTAGGGAAAACTGCCTGGAATTCATTGTATGAGTTGAAGTAACTATATTGTGGAACCTAGTCCTTTTTCATTATACAGCCAAAGGATCTCACAAGCCTACCCTTTATTGCAACAGTAAAACACGACACGGAGGAGTTCAAATAAGATCATATTCTAGGCAATAAACGGAAAACTTATTGCGAAAATTACTTCAGCTGATGGAATGCAACGAAGTCTGTATTTCACGCAGAAGCTGGTATTATTTGTGTTCTCCACTCGAAGTGCTGTAAAAAGTAAATAATCGAAGGAGGTTGAAATGACATTTGCTTTGGATGAAACGAAACGAAAAAACACACCCAGGATGGAGATAAAATCACATCTTGAAAACAAAATTTTATTCAAAGTAGAAGGCAAAGAGCCATGACGCAGTTTATGGCATCATAGGAAGATTAAAGATACCTTTATTAATAAAATTATATCATGCTGGTGATCGTGCTGGTGGTAGAGGGTGTTTAAAGTGGAAGGGCCCCTTTCGTATTTTGTTTTGTTTTACATTTACATTTCGATAAGATCGTCGACCTCTATATGCTCTGCAACTCCAATCATAGTTATAGATGGAGGAAATGTGCTGGTGCGTAAAGAAAACGCCACAAGGCGTTTACAGGCTCCGGGTGTCTAAAGGGCGCGTCTTAATCCTCTTCCCTCCCAATTTAGTTTCTCTATTCGACCGAGGTAAACACAGTGTCACCCCGCTTTACACTGCTTTATAGTTTGTTAAAACGTTTACAGCCACTTTGTCCAAGCCTATTATCCTCCTGGTCCTTCTCACATGTTTATGGAGATCATATTTCTAAAAGTAGACTACGATCTTCAGAGAGTTGCTTGGAAGCTCATTTATTTTCTCACTAGTAGCAGCGGTCATGAAAAGGGAAAGCAAAGAAAGCTCCCACAACTGGCTCTAAAACGTCCATTACATTTATAGGCAATACTTTGTAAAAGCTGCAACCAATTAGAAAGCGCGACTCCTCTCCTGCCTCAGCTCCCATCTGCCTCCACAAGCCATTCCGACATGTTCGGCCTCCTTGCAACATCGTGCTCCCGTTTCACAATTTACCGGGAGATATCAGAAACAGTATCGTGACGGCCACATAAACCTTACACCCACACATCCACACCCCAAACTTCTCTGGATTAATTAGTCTGAAGTGTAGTCTGCACTTGATGATATGAAGTGTAGGATAATTCTCACTTATGCCCCATTCTCTCCTAGATCATGTAGGTTTCTCTCCTTAACCCCCCCCCCCCCCCCCCCGTTTCTACAGCCCCGAGCTCCCCCAGTCCAATAACTCAAAAAGAGGAATGGCTGAAGGGGTGAATGAGTGAAGAAGAAACGGTTGAACATAGATTTTTGCACTTCTTCGCATTTTCCTAAAAAAAAATAAGAATTGTTAAACTACAACATGAACACGCACAGACGCCATGGCTGAGGAGAGAACGGGCAGGAGAGGGAGCTAGAGAGAGAGAGAGAGAGAGAGAGAGAGAGAGAGAGAGAGAGAGAGAGAGAGAGAGAGAGAGAGAGAGAGAGAGAGAGAGAGAGAGAGAGAGAGAGAGAGAGATGAAACAAGTCATTTGCAAAGGAGTAAATCACGGAAAGCGGGGTGAGAGCGCGACAGGCTCCCGGTTTCAGTGTTTCAACTGGAATTGTGATGCGCAGGAATCTCTCTTTCTCTTCTGCAGCTTCTTCTTGTCTTTGTTCCTCTTTTTTCTTCTTCTTCGGTGGGGATCTTATGGAACCGTGCTGATTGTTGTATAAGCCTACTTCTTGTTTTAGTTGTTCTGCTTGTTCTCTCTGCTCCTGCTCTGGTTGCCTCTTGTTACCGTTAGTCACACCGCAACCAGCTTGTGTATTGTGGCTGTCACGGAAGCTGCGCAGCTCCGGCCGCGGACCCGCTTGTCTTTCCCCTATCTTGGGCCGTGTGTGTATGTGTGTAGTTGGTTTGTCACTACATCTCAGCACAGCACGGATACAGCAGGAAACAATAAAAAGACACGCCAGAAAGCCTTCTTTGATTGTGCTGAGCCAAACGCAAACTGAAAAATATCCATATCGAAAGATGAGCTCATATTTTGTAAACTCGCTCTTCTCAAAATATAAAAGTGGAGATACGTTACGTCCGAACTACTATGAATGTAGTTTCGCACAGGACCTGGCCGGCAGCCGGCCCACCGTGGTCTACGGACCGGGCTCTGGCGCTACCTTCCAACACACTCCGCAGATCCAGGACTTCTACCATCACAGCGCCTCCTCGCTTCCAAGCAACCCCTACCAGCAGGGTCCGTGCGCGGTCACATGTCATGGGGAGCCGGGGAATTTTTATGGATATGACGCCCTGCAACGGCAGACACTTTTTGGGGCCCAAGACGCTGACCTGGTCCAGTACAGCGACTGTAAACTCGGTGGCGCGACCGGCCCGAGCACCGAGGACACGGAGGGGACCGAGCAGAGCCCTTCACCGACACAGTTGTTTCCCTGGATGAGGCCACAAGGTGAGGAAACGGAAAAGCCGCTGCGACGGTTGGGTCTATATATATATATATATATATATATATATATATATATATATATATATATATATATATATATATATATATATATATATATATATATATATATATATATATACATATAAATATATATATATAAAACACTTCTATTTTTCTTTGTAAATAAATGTTTGCTTTCTCGGAAGGGTAGTCACGAACTCAAGACAAACTGACGTTTGAATTTCAAATAAAACATTTCAGTTTATGGATGATGTCCCCAGCAAGATAAATTGTTGGACGTTTAATTTTGCTTTGGTTATACAAATACTATACAAAAGAAACTCCAAAACATAGGAAAAAATGCAAAAAACGCAAAATACACGAGTGTAGTAGAGAGGCTGCACTCAAGGAAGAAGTAGTATCTCCATTCACGCTCAGAGACGGAGGTGATGGAGCAGTTTGGCATCTACATTTTAAACTTGCACTTCTGATTGCGCTAAGCTTTTACAGCTGCTTTGCAAGCAAACACACACATACACACACACACACCTATCTATCTATCTATCTATCTATCTATCTATCTATCTATCTATCTATCTATCTATCTATCTATCTATCTATCTATCTATCTATCTATCTATCTATCTATCTATCTATCTATCTATCTATCTATCTATCTATCTATGTGTTTTGTGTGTGTGTGTGTGTGTGTGTGTGTGTGTGTGTGTGTGTGTGTGTGTGTGTGTGTGTGTGTGTGTGTGTGTTTTACGGTGACGGGCAGACAGGGTGAGTGAGAACGCACTGAATGGTTTGGCAGCCATAGCAGCCTGTTTTGTTTTAGCCGATATTTCTTCGGCTTTGCTGTTGGTGTGGGTGTTCTCACTCTCCGTGTATGCGCGCGCGCTCGTGTGTGTGAATGAGTGAGAGAAAAGGAGTCTGTCCGGGGCTAGGCAGGCGCGCGAAGCCATTCTGCTTTTTTCTTTTTTACTTTATTATCTTTATGAGGTATAAAATCCACAATTTCGAATGTGGACTTTGTTGGATTTCTTCCCCTCAGGGTAACCCTCTAAGTCTCATAAATCATATATTTTGGCCTGATGCCGTTCCCTTTCTTTGCTTCTCTGTTTGCTGCAACTCTCAAAAAATCTGAGCCATAATTAAAAGCTTTTAACATTAGTTTCAAGCCTGATCGTTCTGTAGCCGTAGGGATTACCGGCTGTCTATCTCAGGGTACAGTGTTTCTGCTACTCCTAATAATGAAAAAGTCACAACAATGTTTTACAGAATGTCAGTTTGACTTGGGCACGTCAGGTGTTATATCATATTAAAAGAAACATATTATTTTGGAGCATTGTATGGGAGGATAATTCCCAACAACTTGATGAACTCTACTTTTGAGTGAAAATCCTTCTCTGTCTATTGATGCACATTTCCTAATCGGTGTTGTGAAGAGGACCCCATCCTCTTCCATACCTCCACATGTCATCTACATTGGAAGTGAATGGGAAGAGAATATATATATATATATATATATATATATATATATATATATATATATATATATATATATATATACTTTATGTGACATAAGTTACTAACATTCTTCCACAGGTTTGCTCTGAGGTTCTTTTTTGCTCTAAATTCTCTTTCATTAAAAACTAATTTGAAGCCATTTTTTTTCTCTTAACCGTCTCTGAAACTTAAAAAAGGTTTCAAAACAATTTGAATTTCCATTAATGATCGTTCATAAAAAGCCACATGCCGTGTTGTAATAAGTACGAAAGGTTCCTCATTTCTTACTTTTATGGGTGTAAAAAGTAGTGATTTTGGCACCGCTCGTCTTTTGCACCTTTTGCACAGAAGACCAAGCCAGCCCCGCACACAAACAGACCATTTGCATCACTTACAAGTCTGCACATGTTCACAATGGCAGCTTTATTTTCATCTCTTGGCTGTTCTGCTACATATAGACACGTTGTAGAGACGTAACCAAATAATGAGGATAAAGTGCTCTCTTAAAATTTGAGAGAGGATTGAATTGATGCCTCTACTTACCTTTCCGTTTAATGTAGGGCGTTATTGTGACTGCATGCCCAAGGGAGTGTGCGTAATGTGCCTTTTTTCAAATTATCTGGAAAATTTGGATGAAATTCCATTGATCAGACTCCTGAATGCAGCTGCATCCTAGTCTCATCATAAGCCTTCCAAAATCGTTGTTTCTGTTAAATGAACATTTACTTTGTAGGGTTATTTAATTGATACTAGATACACATCAACCTCCCATAGTCGATTCAAGATGAGACAAGTAAACCAGAACCAGCCAGTGAATATTGTTTACAATATTGGACTTTCAATGTTTTGCATCTACAATCAAATAAGGATTCAAATGAATACCGTTTTTGATCATTTGTATTTTTATTGATTGTTCTCCATGTCTCCCCTGTTCTTCCTCTATCGCCTTCCCCAGTAGCTGCGGGCAGAAGACGAGGGCGCCAGACCTACAGTCGCTACCAGACTCTGGAGTTGGAGAAGGAGTTCCTGTTCAACCCATACCTTACCAGGAAGCGCCGCATCGAGGTGTCTCACGCATTGGCACTGACAGAGCGGCAGGTGAAGATCTGGTTCCAGAACCGCAGGATGAAATGGAAAAAGGAGAACAACAAGGACAAGTTCCCCAGTAGCAAGAGTGAACAGGAGGCGGTGGAACGGGAGAGGAGGGAAAAAGAACTGAGAGAGGCCGGTGGCGGTAATGGTGGAGGAAATGGAGAAGGAGGCGGGGGAGCAGGCGCGGTGGCTGTGGCAGGTACAGCGGGGTCACAAGGCTCTGTCAGCGAGGACTGCTGTGAGAAACCACACAAACAAATGTAAAGAAAATGGCAGCAAACTTTGAGGGGTTGGGGGTGGTTGATCTAAATGGTGAACCGAGATGATGGGTAAAGTTGGACCTGTGGACTGTTTTATCTCTAGTTAGGGCAATGGACTGCATAATCTTGACACGACTCCACGAATTGGGAGAGTGATGAGTTAGAAGGACTTAAGGTCTGCTGTCAGCCAAAACCACAAGACAAGAGCTTACAAAGCAAGAAAGGACTCTAATCACTATAAGTCAAGCTGAATTGGATGGCACTTATCATTTGAACTTAACCCGAATATAATCGCCAGCCCCACCCCTCAATGAAAAAGAAAAAGAAAGAAGATTAAAGGGTAGCTTCCTTTTTTGTGGAACAAGTATCGTGAAACATTTCTATATTGTTAGAATTTTATCATTAACAGTTTCATCTTTGGCAGCTGTAAAGTTTTTAAGTTAAATATTATGATGGTGCACTTTTTACTGTAATTTTCACGTCAATGTTCTTGTTGTTATGGCTATGATTTATGATAATTATGAAGATGATTATGTAGCAATTAATGGAATTTCCAACAACATGAAACTGCCTATTTATGCCGATTTAGTGGGTTGGGTCTCTCATTTTATACACACTCTGATTGTCATTTTAGTTATTTTTTGACGTAGCCTATGTCAAGGATATTTGTTTTATGTTGTATTCCTATATCGTTTAGGGAAAAGAGCATGCGCACAGTGCAGATAAAAAAGTTAAAACGTCAATAAATAAAAATAATAAAAATTGATTGAAAAAATAATTACAGAAACTGTCTTGTTCTGGATAGATCTCCAAGCCAGTGAGGATAGTCACGGTTAAATAAATTGGTCTACTCTTTAAATATTGTTTCATATTGATGTTAACAAGAATTTTTAGCTTCATCCTGACAAAACTTGGATAATGCTATCCCTCATCTTTAACTCCAAGCCTCTTTTCCGTCTTGTTATGTTTTCTGTTTTTTCTTCAGTTCCAAAGTTATACATTTAGTTAAAGGCGCAAAAAAGATGCTGTGACTAAACCTGCTCTTACCATCTCCACCTTCACAACACCTTATTATCACTGAACACACACACACACCATCCCAATTTATCCAGACATCACTTTATTTATGACCTGGTCCCCCAGCTCTTCTTCCAGTATTACATGCCTCTGTCAGACCTTTATCATTAAAATGCCTCACATCAAATTTGCCATGACAACTTGAGGTCAGATGTTTTCCATGTGGAAAGTTCTATATGGAAAGTTCAAACACATTGGATCAAAATATTTACCAATTCATAGAGAATAACTCTGGACAATTTGGACTTCTACATTTTCCTCATTTTACCAAGCACCAGATAAGATCAGATAAGCACCACCGTCTTATCTGATCAGGCTTTCTAAATTGATAATGTTTCGGTGAGCAGAGTATAGTGAGAAAGACATTTGCTGCATTATGTTGGTTCAAGCTAATTAATTTACAGTTTTTTCCCCTCAATATTTTTTATTTAAGGCAACAAAATTATATAGCAAGGCTTTAGCACAACTGTTCAATGTTGTTGACTTTGAAATTTAGATAGGAAGAGAAAGAAAGCATTTATCCATCCACTTATCCATTTTGATTACTGCTTTTTCCTTATTTTGGGGGTGGCTTCATAGCCAATCACAGATCCAACACAAAGACAGACAAGACAATCTCTAGCAAACGCTACAATTAAAATAAGGTGACAAATTATCTTCAGTGGGGCATTCCACAGCACTATGAATGAGCACTCATGTGAATCGCAAAGCTGTAGGAAAATTAAATCAGAAATCGACAGTTTAATGATTTTGCCACTTCAAGGTAAAACTGAACAAGGAGTTTAATACAATTTCATTTAAAATTATACAAAAATGCAAAAAATAATGGCTTTCGCAATAAATCAAACACAAACAATTTAAAGGAGTGTTGTCCAAGTTAAAATATGTTTTTGGTCTTTCCCATATATGCCCTTACAATTGCCTGATGTGTAAAATGAATTTTCCTCTATTTACCGCAGTTATCTCTATAGGGTTCATTAGAAAATTCATGATAGAGTGATTCGGGTCATATTCTCCAGCTGAGTAGGTGGATGTGACACGCTGTGTTCTCGTCCACCTGGATACTTTGCTGAGTCTTTGCCTCATTGATGCATTAGCAAGAGAACATGGATTAACTTTTCACTTAAATTACATTTTATTTATATAACACCAACACATATCATCTAGGGCACTTTACAAAGTCAAACTCAATTAAATCATACAGATTGGTCAAAAAGTTTCCTATCTAAGGAATCCCAACAGATTGAAAGAGCGGAGACAGTGGACAGTTGTCTGCATTGTCGATAGCTTTGCAGCAATGAGGCGACAGTGGAAAAACTCCCCTGTAAGAGGGAGGAACACCTCCAGCAGAACCAGGCTCAGTGTGAACGATCATCTACCTCGACCAACTGGGGGTTAGAGAAGTCAGAGCAGAGACACAAAAGGCACAGAAGCACACATTGATCCAGGAATCCTTTGTAAATTATATGGTAATAGCGGATGATCTGCCTCACCTGGATGATGTCACAGCTAACACAACAGCAGACCAGGTGTACCTACTATGGAGCGAAAAAAGAGAGAACAAAATGTTAAAAGTTGAAATAACTACAAACAATGCAAATTGGAGAACAGTAGGAGAACTCAGCAGAGAGCCGTGGCGGCTGGTGAAAAAAAATCTTGGTGGGGCTGGCCAATAGATTTCCCTGCCTAACCCAGTACATGCATTTAAATTAAAAGTCTGAAAATTACTACGATTCCACAATAAGCATTTAATTAATAAAAAGACATTGTTCACAAAGGATTATTTTGATGGTTTTGTCTTATTAATCCTTTTCACAGACTCATGCCAGAGGGTTTGCATACATTGTACATGTACGTATATTACTACGAAACGAACGTTTACGTCTTGACTTAAATATATATCCTAATTTTTTATTTATATAATGATTTAAGTGGAACAATGACTAGTGCAAAATTAAGTTGTATTTACCGGAGATGAAGTGTAGACTGCAAATTCTGTCATGGTATGATTGCTCCCACAGTCGATTGGGATTGTCTGCCTGTATCCTTTTCATTGAAATTATCCATTTCTTTCTTCTTTATTCGTCCTTCGGTAAACGAAAGAAACGTACATCCAACGATTTGGAATACCTCTGTGTGCAACCGGGAGCACAACAAGTCGTAGGCATTGTTTAGATTGCAAAAATAAACTAAAAGTACGCACTAATTCTCCCGTTTTGTCACACTGGTAAGCGAAAACAGTACTGTTTTTGCCGACCACTGTGACCCGGATGTAGCGCGGATGTAGCTCGTGACGTCACGCGTGAAGTGCACCGATCATTGTGCAGCTAGGGCTATGACTCCAGGAGCCCCAAACCCATTCACTTTGGCGATGCTGATTGGCCAAATATTTATAAATCTTCCCTAGCAACAGTATACGATTGGTTATTTCGCTACACTTGTAGGGCTCCTTGAGACACAGCCCCACAAGTGTAGAAGAAGAGAAATGATATGTTCTGTTGGTGGAAATGCACTGTTAAATGAGAGTCAATTGATAGAGTCAATTAGTAGTAGTTTTAATAATTCTTATTACATGTATCCACGTTACTATTAAGTAAAAACTGACATTAATAATACTTTTAAAATCTATATATATTTTGACTTTTCCCCTCCACATCTAGGGAGGGCAGCGCCCGAGCGCCCCCTATGGGCCATCCGCCACTGGCAGAGCGAGAAAATTAGACTCTGATGTCCTCGGGCAGCATAACTACAGAGATAGCTCAGGGTAACCTAAGCCACTCTAACTATAAGCTTTATCAAAAAGGAACGTTTTAAGCCTAGTACTTAAAGTAGACAGGGTGTCTGCCTCAGGGACCACAACTGGGAGTTGGTTCCACAGGAGAGGAGCCTAATAACTAAAGGATCTGCCCCTTTTCTACTCTCAGAGACTCTAGGAACCACCAGTAGACCTGCAATGTGAGAGCGAGGTGCTCTGTTAGGTACATGTGGTGTAATCAGATCTCTGATGGAGCGTGATTATTAAAGGCTTTATACGTAAGAAGGAGAATTTGAAATTATATTCTTGATTTAACAAGAAGCCAATGAAGGGAAGCTAAAATAGGATGAATATGATCCCTCTTGTTGATTTTCATCAAAACTCTTGCTGCAACATTTTGGATCAGCTGAAGGCTTCAAACTGCATTTTGTGGGTTTTCGGATTGGAAAGAATTCCAATAGTCCAGCCTTGAAGTAACAAATGCATGGACTCATTTTTCAGTGACAAAATATTTTTAATTTTGCCAATTTTACAGAGATGAAAAAAGAACACCATGTAAACCTGGGATTTAAATGACATTTTATGGTAAAAAATAACACCAACGTTTTTTACTTTATTACCAGAGGCCAATTTAATGCTATCCAGATTAAGTGATTGATTAAAAAGTTTGTCTTTTGAGGACTCTGGTCCAAATGTTACAACTTCTGTCTTTTCAGAATTTAAAAGCAGGAAATTTCAAGTCATCCAGGTTTTGATGTCATCAAGACATGCCTGTATTTGAAGTAATTGATTGGATTGATGAGGATTTATGAATAAATATTGCTGTCATCAGCATAACAGAGGAAAGCAGTCCTATGCTGTCTGATAATTTTAACAATCGGAAGCATATCCGTAGTAAAGAGAATTGGCCCAAGGACCGAGCCATGTGATACTCCACAAGTGACCCTAGCTTTTGACGAAAATTTATTAACATGAACAAAATGGAATCTGTCATACAGATAAGATTGAAGACAGCCTAATGCTTTACCCTTAATCCCAAGAGTATGTTCAAGTCTTTTTAGGATAATATTGTAATCTACTGTATCGAATGCAGCACTGAGCTCTAACAGGACAAGTACAGACACAAGTCTATTTTCTGAGGCCATGAAAATATCATTAGTGACCTTAACCAAGGCTCCTTCGGTGCTATGAGTTCTGAAGCCTGACTGAAACTCTTCAAATAGGTCATTACTTTAGATTAGATTGTGTTTATATTAGCTATAGGTCTGTAATCTATTAAGCCATCTTGATCAATATAGGGTTTCTTAACTAAAGGTTTATTAACAGCTACTTTAAAAGCCTGTGGTGTAATGTTCATTGCAGGTGAACCCGATATTCAACCGGACGCAGAGTTACATTTAGAAGGTTTTTGTGATGTAAACTGCTGCAGATCGAGGGTGAATCACCAGCGTCTGGGACACGAACCACTTCTCACAATCTGGAAGCAGGTTTGGATGGTGAGTGAAGGCTCCTGTTGACAGGTGACGTTGCCGGCGAAGCCCAAAGAAATCCAGAGTCCGATCAGGGCAGCTTGAAGGCTCTTAATTATGGAGCTGGCAGGTAATTGGTGGTGGCTGTGATGGCAGAGACAATCATGATGATCAGGGGATATAACCAGAGTCCGAACTCCGAGAGCAGATCCAGGTAATCAGAGATCCAGGGAAAATCCAAAGCAGTATCCGGGGGCAGAGTCAGGACACAGAAGCAGGTCAGAGGTCCAGACAGCACAACAATCAGGTCCGACAGGGGTTAGGCAAGCTCAGAAAATCAGGAGGCAGAAACAGATTAATCTCATTGGTGGCTCATGATAATTTGGCACTAGTGATTGGTCTGAGAGCTAATTATATAGTCAGAGGTGCAGGTGGATCTGGTGAAGGCTGATGAGAATGGGACGGAGCTGCACAGGTGTGTCAAATGGTGAATCAGACAAGCACTAGTGCCAAGATCATGACATGTGGTACATATCCATTTACTAAGGATAGATTAATCATGTCTAATATGAAGGCATTAATCAAAGGAAGTACTTCCTTAAATAACTTGGTTGAGAGGGTTTAATATACATGTTGAAGGCTTAGATTAAGCTAAAATTTTAGATAACTCAGAAAGCTCTACTGCATCAAAACAGTTCAAACACTGATCGGGTTTTAAAGATCAGGTTCTTCCAATGCTGCCTCACTTACTGAGGATGATGTAATCATGTTGCTGAGAACTTTCAACTGTCAGACATTGTAAAGTTAAGAAACACATTGGATGCATTCTGTTAAGATTTGCTGAGAAAACTACTGCAAATACATTTGAACTTTAGGATTACTCCTTTAATATAGACCAGGCAGGGTGTAATAATTACAGTGTGGGATTTTAAGCTGAGAGTTAAATAATTAACTCTGGATGTGAAGTGCTTGTAGAAGGTTTTGAATAAATGACACATGAATGTGAGTTTGATAAGAACACTAATTACGCGTTTGTTTCTGTTTCCGAACAGAAGACGAAGCCTTGTGTTTGCCAACCATCTTCACGGAGCGTTTTACTGGGAATAAAATGCTTGTAACTGCCATCAAGAGCAGCTATGTTGTTTAAGTTAATTTCATAGTTTTAATTTGCAATAAATATGTTAAAAAACAATGTTGATTTAATAAAATCGACCATTGAGGGTAAAAATGTGTTAGCCCATGTGTTGATTATGGCGATGCAATTGAAAGCAGCCATAAGATCATCTGGAAGTCAGTGAAGCCTCATCTGCATACATCTAAACAGCTCACAAATGTGAAATATATTTGCCGAACTCAAATCAAGGAGCTCATTTCCCCACCAGATGTGCTAAGGATGCTTGAGTCTGACTTCATGGAGAGAACAGTTGAAGATGCAAAAGTTATCTCAGGAAGATTTGTGCTTCATAGCCATAATGGAAGAAGGTATCAGCATTAAAGCAGATGGACACTGTGAAATGCCACTCCCTTTCAAGAAAGATCGACCAAAGCTCCCAGATCAATGTAGGTATGTGCCCTCTGAGGATAATCCTGGTGATCCTGCATCACGTGGCCTGATGGCAAAAGGACTAACTACCTCTAACTGGTTCACTGGTCCAGATTTTCTCTGGCATGACAATTTTTCTTCTGCTGATGATCAGATAAGAGATTTGGGAGATGAAGATCCAGAACTTTACAAGACATTTGTTCATAAGGCACATACAACAGAGTATTCACTGCTCAATCATTTCTCAAGGTTCTCAGACTGGACAAAACTCGTTAAAGCCATCGCACGACTTATGCGGCGTGTCAAAGAGGCCAAGGGTTTGATATCCAGAACCAATGAAGCCAGCAGTCTTGAAAAGAGAAAGAAGTCTGAACTATTTATCATTTCTACTGTCCAAAGGGAAGTGTTTTCTGAAGAAATAACACGTCTGAAATCTAAGAAGGAAATGACAAGGGACAGTAAAAATAGGCTCCACAAACTGAATCCTTTCTTGGATGAAAGGGTGTTCTAAGAGTAGGAGGTCGGCTGGAGCATGTTGATTTACACCCTCATATTAAACATTAGAAACGTCACTTTCTTACCTCAGAAAACATCACGCCTCCAAACAAAAGACCTGTGCAGACTCAGCGGCAGATGCTTTTCCTCTTCCCCCACGCACATGCACTGGTGTTATTTCACCTTTTCACCAGAGTGGGCAAACGTCTATAAAAACTCTGGAACTTGTGCTATGCTCCTTTAAATAGTTTGACACAACTTAAATTACAAGTAGGAACTCAAAATAAAAAAGCCACCTTAAGTTACCATTGTGGTCTAAAATTATATAACCTCTTCATGACAAGGCAAGCATCTTTAGTGCTTACTAGACTATCCAGATTCTTTTTAAACCTGCTGCAAATGGGGTTCATAGTAAGACCCCAGTTTATGTGTTCCTGAGGAATCAGCATATTCCTCATAAATAGAAAATAAATTAACTGGATGCCTTTGTCCATGAGGAATTAGTTGATTCTTCGTGGACAAAGGTATCCAGTCAATTTATTTTCTTTAGTTTGTGCGCTGTAGCTGTCTTTTTTTTAATCAAATAATACAGAGCACTTCGCTCTCAGACTGCAGGTCTGCTGGTGGTTCCTAGAGTCTCTAAAAGTAGAATGGGAGGCAGATCCCTTAGCTATCAGGCTCCTCTCCTGTGGAACCAACTCTCAGTTTTGGTCCGTGAGGCAGACACCCTATCTATTTTTAAGACTAATCTTAAAATTTTCCTTTTTGACAAAGCTTATAGTTAGAGTGGCTCATGTTACCCTGAGCTATCTCTATAGTTGTGCTGTGAAAGGCCTCGGCTGCTGGAGGACATCAGGGTCTAATTTTCTCACTCTACTGATTTCTACTGTTCTTCAGTCTACTGTTCTCCAGTTTTGCATTGTATTACATTGAAATGACTGTCGTCATTTCAGCTTTTAACTTTTTGCTCTCTCTCTTTTTCTTCATAGTAGGTACACCTGGTCTGGCGTTCTGTTAACTGTGACATCATCCAGAGAAGACGGCTCACCCGCTACTACCATCTAATGTAGAACAGATTACTAGATCAATGTGTGCTTCTGTGCTTTTTTGTCTCTCTTGTTGTGTCTCTGCTCTGTCTTCTGTAACCCCAGTCGGTCGAGGCAGATGACTGTTCATACTGAGCCTGGTTCTGCCAGAGGTTTTCCTTCCCGTTAATGGGGAGTTTTTCTTCCCACTGTCGCTTCATGCTTGCTCAGTATGAGGGATTGCAGCAAAGCCATGTACAATGCAGACGACTCTCCATGTGGCTCTACGGTTCCCCAGGAGTGAATGCTGCTTGTCGGGACTTTGATGCAATCAACTGGTTTCCTCATATAGGACATTTTTGACCAATCTGTATAATCTGACCCAATCTGTATAATATGATTGAACTTGATTTTGTAAAGTGCCTTGAGATGACATGTTTCATGATTTGGCGCTATATAAATAAATTGAATTGAATTGAATTGAAAGATTTTCCATGGAGACTATGATGGCCATTCTGGTATCTTCCAGGATTCCTTATGAAATCAAACCTCTTTCAACATTAAGTTAATCTTAGGATCGTTACACTGTTTGGAGGGCCAACAATGCCCTGGCAACATCTTCCTGACAGATATTGTGACTTTTTCTCACAGAGTTTCCTAATAATGCATTGAATCCTTCTTGCCCCATAATTGCTTAATATTTCCTGTGCCAGTGGAAGCAAAGCAGCCCACGGGCATCACTGAGTCATTGCTAAGCCACACTTTAGGCATGGTGTTCTTTTCAGCATATGCTTCATTCTTCCACTACTAATCCACACCATTCCACAGATCAGTGCCCAAATCTCTGACTTTAAAAAAAAAAATTGTTTTAGTAAATTGGAGCTGACTTTTCTTGCTCTTTGGGTCAGTAGAGGTGTGTGTTTTAGAGTCCAGGCAAAAAGCTCTTCAACATTTATTATGTGCTTCATGGTGACCAAATCTTGCTGCAGGTCTGTTGCTTTCAGTTTTGGTCTCCTAAAGAATCTGGATCAAGCTGTTAAAAGGTTTTTCTTTTAGCCATGTCTAGGTTGCCACTGTTCCTTTAAACTTAAAAACTGAGCTTCCAACTATTTAGAAACATTCACAATATTTTGATAATTTTCGTTGTTCGTGCAAGACATATATCTCTTCTCTCAACTTTTAAAACTATTCCTATGAGTTAGCCTTATAGTGGTGTGAAATAGTGTTTGTCACACTTTCAGAACGTCAAACACAACTAAATATTAGTCAAAGACAACACAAGTAAACACAGAAGGCAGTTTTTAAATGAAGGTTTTTATGATTTAGGGGAAACATTTTAAACCTACATGTCCCTCTTTGACAAAGGGATTGCCCCCCTGTAAAAACCTAACTTAACAGTGGTTTATCACATCTGAGTTCACCTTACCTAGCCACACCTAGCCTGATTACTGCCACACCTGTTCTCATTCAATAAATTATTTAAATAGGACCCGCCTGACAAAGTGAAGTACACCAAAAGATCCTCAAAAGCTAGCCATCATGCTGAGATCCAAAGAAATAAGAAAGTAAGTTATATTAGTCTGGAAAGGGTTACAAAGCCATTTCTAAAGATTTGAGACTCAAGGGAACCACAGTGAGAGTAAATCTGCTGTCCACACATTATTCATAAATGGAACATGGAACCTTCCCAAGAGTGGCCAACCTACCCTAACAACTCAACCAAGAGGTCTAGAAAAACTGCAGGCCTCACTTGCCTCAGTTAAGGTCAAAGTGTATGCCTCCACCATAAGAAAGAGACTGGGCAAAAGTGGGCTGTATGGTAGAACCAGATAACAGCCCAGGAAAAGGGGAGTGTAGGGTGCATCTGGGAGATGTCTGCGGCTGATGTACGGTGTTTAGGCATAAAAGCAGAGGTTTGAGGGTAGAGAGATCAGATCAGCACTGGCGGGGCTTTCCTCTGTATTGCTTGTAAGTGTTGATCTCTAAAGATATCTTTGTACTTGGTTCCATACTTTAAATGATTGGTTGATTTGCATTCACTGACTGTTTGCCTTTGTTCTCTCTCATCAACAAACTCAGGGAGGATCACCAGCGTCAAGGGGTGATATTTTAATCACACCCGCCGACAGAGGGGTGGGGGTGAGGGGGGGGGACAAATGGGTCAGTTGTCCCGGGCCAAGGACAGAGGGGGGGGGGGGAACTGACACTCTGACTGACCATTAAAATGGTCAGTGTCAGTCAGCACACAGCGAGCTGTGTCACGGCATTATGCTGCTTCCCTTCCCCTCTCATACATGGCTCAGTGGCGCCAGCCAATCAGCACGCAGGCTCAGCCTGACCCGCCCACTCAGCTCTCACACAAACTCAACACACAAACAACCGAGCTGCTGAGAGAGACCACAGCAGCGGAAAAATATGAACTGGGAAAGTAGTGCCATTTGGCTTTATTTTAATACCGTAAATGAAATCAAGCTGTATGTTTTGTAAAAAGCCGGTTAAATTCAGGGGAAACACAACAAATTTCAATTTATTTATATAGCGCCAAATCATGAAACATGTCATCTCAAGGCACTTTACAAAGTCAAGTTCAATCATATTATACAGATTGGGTCAGATTATACAGATTGGTCAAAAATGTCCTATATAAGGAAACCAGTTGATTGCATCAAAGTCCCGACAAGCAGCATTCACTCCTGGGGAAGCGTAGAGCTACAGGAAGAGTCATCTGCACTGTACATGGCTTTGCTGCAATCCCTCATACTGAGCAAGCATGAAGCGACAGTGGGAAGAAAAACCACCCATTAACGGGAAGGAAAAACCTCCGGCAGAACCGAGCTCAGTATGAACGGTCATCTGCCTCGACCGACTGGGGTTACAGAAGACAGAACAGAGACACAACAAGAGAAACAAAAAAGCACAGAAGCACACATTGATCTAGTAATCTGTTCTACATTAGATGGTAGTAGCGGGTGAGCCGTCTTCTCTGGATGATGTCACAGTTAACAGAAAATTTATCTAAGCACGTGAAAAACCAGGAGCAAGAAAACGTTGAGCGACAAACGGAGAGGAGACGAAACTTCTCTCATTGCCCCGACAGACCCACAGACTGACGTCACTGACTGAGGCGTTTCAGTCCTCCAGAGAACATCCAGGTAGATAAGAGTGGTCATCTTCAGCAGGAGTTCCTGCTAACTTTCAAAGTAGATATTATCTATCATATGTTACTGGAGCCCACACAGAAAATGTAATTAACACCTTGAAAGAACCCAGTACATATATCCTATTAAAAAGTCTTTTTTAAGATAAGATAACAATAGCTAATCCTTTATTTATCCCACGACGGGGAAATTTATAGGATTAAAGCAACAGGCAGGTGAACACAACACAGACAAAATTACATAAGGATTCAAAGATATAAGAGGTGGATTAGGGAAAAAAAACTATGAACATAACATTATTATTATTATTTAATTGTAATAATAAAATAAAAATTACAAAACCCAAAAGGTCAACAGTTTTATGATACATCAAGCTTAAGGACAGGCTAATATACAGCAGGTCAAAAAGGGCCATATTTTGGCTGCATTGCTTGCTGTTCTCTTCTCTTATGAAAAAAAATCAGCTAGTGCACTAAATTCAATAGATGGGTTGAAAATATCCAGTATAAAATGCAGAGATTCCCAGGGCATGAAGTATACAGTAAAGTTTACTTTTTTTGGTGTGTGTGTGTGTGTTTGTGTGTGGTGGCGGCAGGTGTAGATGGGGGGCCCAAAAGCAGGTGTCCTGGGCCCTAGCAAAGCTGTCAGCTGGCCTGATTTTAATATTAGGTTTGAAGGCGCATAGCCACATTTTTTGACTTTTTTTATATATACATCAGTAGCTCACTCTGGCTGCATACAAAGTTTTTATGAAAGATTATAATGTCTTGCTGGCGTATTAGTTATTATTTTGGCGTTTTATGCTTTGTTTTTGCTCAGTTTGTTAGTAAATTAAGCCTTTCGTGTTTATTTTTAATAACAGAGTAAGTAAAACACTACGCATGCGCAGCAGGGGATAAAACAAGGAAGGCTATTAGCATTTCCCAGTGAAACAATGCAGAATGGTCCAAGATCCAGTGGGGGAAAAAATGCAAAAAGAATATATGATTCCGAGAGGGAAAAGACTGGAATGTCGCTGCGAATGCAGTATGACCATTGGTGTTCACTAAAGCAGATGCTTATCCTGCCGAATGCTCAGATGTGACAGCCGAGTTGATTGACATGAGTACATTTTCTGATATGAGGCTTCTAAAGTTGCTATAGATCGGTGTGTTGTGCAATTAAGTCATGAGGAAAAATCAGACTGAGTTGTAAGCAAAAAAATGTGAGACTTTTCCAGGCACCAAGGAACTGCAACTGCTGACCTGCAAGCCGAGCCACTATCCTGCAGGAGTGCAGAGACCCCATGCTGCAACCCCCCTTTACATGGTGAACACTGATTACCGGAGATCCAGGAAAGGGATCCTTTTGATCCCAGACCGGGAATCACAGACCAGCCGGTCCGAGCTGCTGTCACCCGGCGGCCTTGTCACCACAACCCAGGGCCGGATTATCCATAAGGGCCAGTGCCCAGGGGCACCAACCATGGGGGGGCACCACATGACACATGCTTTAAAAATATATTTTTCATAAATTGTTATATTATTTACTTGAAATTGTTGAAAGACCATGAGTTATTCGTTTTGTAAACACTGATGTCACAATAATAATAAATGATAAATAAATCAAGATTTTTTTGATTTTAACATTTTAAAATGAGATATTTGAATATTGCTTAATGGTCATATGCCTACACCTAGTTGTGTAAGTTAGTAAATAGTAAATTACATTACAGAAATCCCCTTTGATTATGTCTAATTTTTTTGACCGGTGCACAGCACGGGTAAGGGTGGGGGGGGGGGGGGGGGGGGCTTTGAGGTATAGTGCCCAGGGGCACCACATTGTCTTAATACGGGCCTGCCACAACCAGACAATAAGCTTTACCTTGGAGTAATTCAGTGCAACCGGATGCTCTGTTGCCACAAGCAGAGACAACGGGAGAGGTTTGACAGAGAAAAAATCAGGGAAAGTTCAGGATGGTTTACCTAATGTGTTTTTACTGTTTTTTTTAGTCTATGACCAATGTAAAAGCCCTCAAGCTAACAGACATAGCTTCCGTTAGCATTTTGAAACCAAGCTTTGCTAATGTAGTATGAGTGGGTTTTCCGGTTATAAAAACTTTATTTCCATAAGGGTTTATACATCGATGGGATATTAATGTCTTGTGTTATCCGATTCACTCATTAAAACTAAATTGAGCTTAAGGTCACTAGTATAGTACTATTAGCTTCCTGGGTAACATTCGTCCTACCACAGAGTAAAGGCAACTACTGTTCATTTTAAACATAAGGCTTGTTTTCGTTTCACTTAACCACTGTTTGATACGGTGCCCGAGAACTGACATGGGGAAAATAAGAGATACATCGTGTGCTTGAAATACTAATTTGTTCCCACGAAATATTAATTAATTCCCATGAAATACTAATTTGTTACCACTAAATATTAATTTAAATCCATGAAATACTACTTTAATGATAAAGAGTTTAACACCTGCCATAATATCTAAATGTGGGACATATCAAGAACATATTGACAAGAACAAGACACCCACCTTGGACGTCATGTGTGCTAATACTTGAAAATATAAAATAGGCACAAAAAGTTGCCTACTTTGTGGGAACAAATCAGTTTTTGTGCGCATGCTGTATCTCTTTTTTCCCCATGTCAGTTCTCGGGCACAGTTGTTCAATAGTGCTATAAGCATTATTATTGCATTAATATGGAAGATTAATGTCAATTCAATAGTGTTTTGCATAACTTTAGGATTAACCAATCAAGCAACTGATCGCTACAGCGCCTCTAGCTACCAGGAGGAAAATCAAGTGTCCTGAATTTACGGATTGTACTGAGCAAATCATTCTTTAAAAAGTTATTTTATCAAATAATGTTTTGTTTTAACTTCGGATCTGCATTGTGAGTGGATTGAAATACATATCAAATGTTGAATTTTGGTTCTCTAACTTAGATCTGTGAACCAGGATCCCAGGATTCACTGAATCATTCTGATAATGGTTTTCAAACATTTTATTTGTCGTTTTTTTGTGTACATAGTTCCTTAGCTTCTTTTTATCTTAATTTTCTTTTGTAGTTTTAGTGAAGCCTAGTAGAGAGGATTCGTTGATTGAAATATAGGGTTAATTCAGATAAACAGCATTCTATAGCGGTGTTCTCTGGATGTTCATTTTATTTCTGTTCATAAATTCTTGAACTTGAAAAGAATTTGTCACTCCTTAATTCTATATGTGTGCAGAGTTTGCTGTTAAAAGAATGTCAGGGCTTGAATCACTCTTTCAAGTATTGTCCTAATATCAGCTGTTTGGACTGCTTTTCACCGGACAATAATTAACAGACCGAGAGTTATTTAATAAACATTAAATAACTTAAAACAGTGTTTTAGAATAGCACAACAGGTGTATTCTATTAATAACAGATGGTTTTCGATCACACCGAGCTGCCCATTTATTGTGAGGCATTGCAGAGAGTCAGGCTTTGTCCAGCATTGTTTAATACTGTCTTATTAATTAAGTAAACTGGTATTATGATAGTCCTGCGATATTATCGGTAGATGGTGCCACGTCCAGTGCTGGGGCTATTTTTATCCATAAAAATGACCATCAAAACATTTTCAGGATGGAGACTTGGTGTATATAACTTTATTTTATCATGATCAAACGTTTTTTGGTCTTTTTTATAAGCAGATAACGTGTTTGTATACCTTTAAGAGGCCATGTAGGTTTGGATTTTTTTTTCTTCCCTTAAAAATTGTATTTTGTTTTTACTCGTGTTCTCCTTGCCTAATGGGTGGTGGGCGGTGGCTCAGGAACACTAGAAGGACTTAGCTGGAAAGTAACCCACCGGGTTATGAGGAGGAACCTGGTGCTGGTCCCTGCTGGCTGGAACAAGAGGTCTCAGGCTGGAACCCTACAGGCTGGACCCAGGAGCTTTCTTCTGCACGCTGACACAAGAGGTCAGCAGACTGAACCCAGGAAAGGGCTCAGAGGATTGGACCCAGGAGCAGGGCTTGGGAAAATGTGGCCAGGCCACTGGAAAACGTGACATGGTTCTGAGTGATGGTGGCCACAATGGAGCACAGAGAGATGCAACCAGACTGCTGGAAACCGCGGTAAACTCTGAGAAGCTTGGACCCCATTGGTTCTCTGGAGACTTGGACCCATAGTGGCACGCTGGAGATCTGGAGCTACTAAAGAGCTCCAACAAGAACCCAAGGAAAAGCTCAGATCTGGGGCCATGTTCACCTGGACACCTTCATCAGGGAACTCTGGAACATGAGACGGATCTGCCCTGTCCTATTGAGGTGGTGTTGAGCTCCTCAGATTGTGGTAAGGCATATTGCGTCACTGCCTGTTATCCGTTGCTGCAGTGTGGATTGTGGTTTGGTGTTCCATACTCTCTCGATTGTATCTTAAACCTCTTTGCGGTGAAATCTCACATTTCCTAACATATAAGCATATTTAAAACACATACTCTGTTGCTGCACTTCATGTCTTTGAATGCTTTATTTTACATGGTTTGCTTTTCTCAGCGTGGTAAAAGGTTGCTGGCCAAGCCTAGGTTTAACTTTAGGTTTACTATGCCTTCCTTCCCTATCCTTCCATCAGCTTCTCCGTCTCTGTCTAAGTCTCCCGCTCTTTCCTGCTCTCTGTATCTGATGTTTATTTATTACTCTGCCTCCTTTAGTGATGGTACGTGTAATAAATGTAGTGTTTTTGTAGCTTTGGAGGCGAGGGAGTCAGATTTGAAGACTGTGCTGTTGAAAAACCAGCAGTTAGTCACCCCTTAGCTAGCACGGAGCCACAGAGATTAACTTCACGTATCGGTCCCCCAGCAGTAACTGAGCAGCCAGTTAACCAGGACAGCAGGGTGACAATACACAGGTAGCATAGCTCTTCTTTCTAGGAATCTGGCCACATTTCAGAATCAGAATCAGAAATACTTTTATAATCCTAGAGGGAAATTACAGGATTTATTAGTTCTCCAAAATGCTGACAACCAAAGGTCCAGACCATGAAGAACACAGGTAATTTAGCACACCTCTCTGCAGCTTCTATACCATTACCCACCCATTACCCTATTGAAACAGTGTCTCTCCCATGACCAAAACTTAATAGATTGAAAACAGATCTAAAAGGAGCAAATCATGAAAATCAATACGAATCAACTTGAACCAAAAAATAAAACAATTAAATGTGGTTTATTAAATACAAGGTTTCTCCCCCCAAAGATGGCAGCAATGTTGTTTCTTCCTATTCACAAATTGATGCTCTTGTTGACAGTGTTACTTCCTCATTGCGTTTTGCAATAGACAATGTAGCTCCCTTGGAAAACAAGGTAATTATTCACAGGAACCCGGCAACCTGGTTTAATTTACAGCTGTGTCTTTGAAGCACAATGTTAGGAAATTGGAGAGAAATTGACACTCTAAACATCTAGAGGAATCCTACCTAAACTGAAAAAACAGTCTACTGTTGTATAAAAGACCCTTTGCAGAGTTAGGACAGCATATTTTCATCATTAATAGAGGAGGAGAATAAAAATAACCCTAGATTTCTCTTTAGTACAGTTGCCAAACTTACCCAGAGCCACAGCTCTGTCAATCCAGCCATTCCCTCAGCTCTCAGCAATAATTATTTCATGGAATTCTTCATAAATAAAATTGATTCTATTAAAAATAAAATCAGGGCTGCACAGTGGCGCGGTGGGTAGCACTGTTGCATTGCAGCAAGAAGGTTCTGGGTTTAAATCCAACCCTAGCTCTTTCTGCATGGAGTTTGCATGTTCTCCCTCTGCATGCGTGGGTTCTCTCCGGGTACTCTGGCTTCCTCCCACAGTCCAAAAAAATGACTGTTAGGTTAATTGGTCTCTCTAAGTTGTCCTTAGGTGTGAGTGTGTGCATTAATGGTTGTTTGTCCTGTCTGTCTCTGTGTTGCCCTGCGACAGACTGGCGACCTGTACAGGGTGTACCCTGCCTCTCGCCCAGTGAACGCTGGAGATAGGCACCAGCAACCCCTGCGACCCCATGAGGGATTAAGCGGGTCAGAAAATGGATGGATGGATGGAAAAATAAAATCATTGGCATCTTCCTAAACATGATTACCTCGTCCTCAATAAGTAAGGCAGCATTGGAGGAATCTTTAAAACCTGATCAGTGTTTGTTTTAGTAGACTTTTCTGAGTAATCTAAAAATTTAGCTTCATCTAAACCTTCAACTTTTATGTTAGACCCAATCCCATGCTTCTTTAAACTCTAGGGTCCCTTGTGGAGTACCACAGCGTTCAGTCCATGGAGCAATTCTCTTTACTATGTGTGTATATATATATATATATATAGATATATATATATATATATATATATATATATATATATATATATATATATATATATATATATATATATATATATATATATATATATATATATATATATATATATATATATATATATATATATATATATATATAAATGCTGTCAGGGTTTAGTTTTTGGCCTGCCTAACTTTGGTCATTTTCCGGCCGTTTTCACTGCTCACCTGCTGTCTCTAATCAAGCCTGACTCAGCCCACCTGTCAAACTACCAACAATCTGGGAGTAGTGATGGACACAGACCTGAACCTCTAAAAGCATCTAAAGACAATTACAAGGTCGGCCTTCTATCACCTGAAGAACATTTCCAGGATTAAAGGACTAATTTCTCAGCAGGATCTGGAAAAATGAATCCATGTGTTTATATTTAGTAGAATTGATTACTGCAATGGTGTTTTCACAGGTCTGCCAAAAAAGTGGATCAGACAGCTGCAGCTGATCCAGAACGCTGCTGCCCACGTCCTCACTAAGACTAAGAAAGTAGAGCACATCACCCCAGTTCTAAAATCCTTACACTGGCTCCCTGTATCTCAGAGAATAGACTTTAAAATCCTTCTGTTAGTTTATAGATCTCTGAATGGCTTTGCACCTAAATACATCACAGACTTGTTATCAGTGTATCAACCATCCAGAGTCCAGACCATTAAGGTCGTCTGGCTCCAGCCTACTCCGCATAGCTAGAACCAGGACTAAACAAGGAGAAGCAGCATTTAGTTCCCATGCTCCACTTATCTGGAACAAACCCTCACCAAGAAAGCCCAGCAGAGGATGCACTTCCTGCGCCAGCTGAAGAAATTCAACCTGCCAAGGACAATGATGGTGCAGTTCTACTCCTCCATCATTGAGTCCATCCTCACCTCCTCCATCACCATCTAGTATGCTGGTGCCACCGCTAAGGACAAGAACAGACTGCAGCGTGTCATCCAGTCTGCAGAAAAGCTGATTGGCTGCAACCTTCCATCTCTCCAGGACATGTACGCCTCCAGGACTCTGAGTTGTGCAGGGAAGATTGTGGCTGATCCCTCGCACCCCAGTCACAAACTATTTCAATCACTTCCCTCTGGCAGGGGGCTGCGGTCCATCAGGACCACAACCTCACGCCACAAGAACAGTTTTTTTCCATCTGCTACCAGCCTTATGAACAAGGCCAAGAGCCGCCCGTGAAACTGGACACTGTCTCTCTCCCCCATTCAGGACTTACAAGCTTCTGTGTTACATTAACGCACAGTTTACTGAGTGTATATAGCTTCTGTATATATATCCTTTTTATTTTATTGTATTTTTATTTTTTGTCTGCACCATCAACACCAAGTCAAATTCCTTGTAAGTGCAAACCTACTTGGCGATTAAACTTCATTCTGATTCTGATTCTGAAAACTGTAAAGGTTCCTTTAAATCAAGATTAAAAACACATTTGTTTAGGATTGCCTTCGACTGTTCTAATTGAACTGTATTACTGAAACATCATTAGTTCACTTTGTAGTCCAACTGTTTTTACTTGTTTGCTTTTAATTTCTATTCTCCCATGTTCTATTGTTGAGGCGGCTAGTCGGAGCTGTGGCCGCAAGGTTGTCGGTGCATGTCGCGGCGCCAACCCTCGAACCCGCTGGTGGACAACGGCGGTGAGGGAAGCCGTCAAGCTGAAGAAGGAGTCCTATCGGGCTTTATTGGCCTGTGGGACTCCGGAAGAAGCTGATGTGCACCGGCAGTCAAAGTGGCAGGCGGCTCAGCTGGTCACTGAGGCAAAAACTCGGGCGTGGGAAGAGTTCGGAGAGGCCATGGAGAAAGACTTCCATATGGCTTCGAAGCGATTCTGGTCCACTATCCGGCGTCTCAGGAGGGGGAAGCAGTGCATTACCGACACTCTTTATAGTGTCGGTAATGCACTTTAACCCGTCTTTAACCTGTTGCTGCAAGATAACTCCACTGATGTTTCAGGTGAGGGGAACCCCATGGCAGTTGCAGACTCAGGGAGCTTCTCTGCCATAGATGTGGATGTTTCCTGCCAAGAAAGACATCAGCAGCACAAGTATGAAGTTGGAGGGGGTGACCCAGAGAACTCAGACTGAGCTGCAACCGGTTTGGGCTGGTATCTGGAGTCAGGAGATGAAGTGGTTGGCTTTCGGTGTCGTCTACAGTCGACAGAGGAAGATCCTTCCGGAAACGCCGAAGCACATGGTGAGGAGAAAGCATGATACTGCGGCCTGAATCCTGGTGGTGCAAGCACCAACCTGCAACTATGAAACACTTCCTGCATCTTTTCCAGTAGCAGTGGAGATGGGAAATATTTTTCTGTCCTCACATCAGCCCTCTCCAATTGCTGCTGAATCCATTGTAATGTCTTCACTGCTCTACTATCTGTTCAGTCCAATTCTTGGTCCGATCCTGATTTGTTGTGGTTGTAGCAGGACTGATATGCAGACAAGAGCTAGGGAGCTCTCCGGGATATTCACTAAATATGGTTAGTGAATGATAATTTATTAGGAAGGGTTGGCGAAGAAAATGCCCAGGAACTAAACAAGAAGCTGACAAGATGCAAGGGTTGCATAACAGAGTATCCAACAAAGAGGGAGAGGAAGCCAACAGTTTAAATGGGGAAGGAAACAGAGGGGAAGGCAGGTGGCGCTAATTAGCCTCAGGTAACAGACATGATGCTGATCAGGCTGAGGGAAAGGTTGAGCAGTGATATGACAGGTTCTGTTTTCCTCCTGTCCCTAACAAGAATGCAGAACCGTAATGCATAAACAGATTATGACACAATAAATTCACTAACTTAACAGAAGTCCCCATTAACGGGAAGGAAAAACCTCCAGCAGAACGGGGCTCAGTATAAACGGTCATCTGCCTCAACCGACTGGGGGTTACAGAAGACAGAGCAGAGACACAACAAGACAGACTCCCATTCTACTTTTAGAGACTAGATCTTATCAAAAGGGAAAAAATACTGTATAATTAATAATACGGATAATATTCAGGTAAAAATGCATGTGCAACCAGGGCAATTATTTCCATTTCCCTATTTCTATCAATTTTGTGGTTGAAATGCTGTTTCCAAAAATATATTTTTTTAAAGAATTATTAAAAAAAATTATTTTACTAATTTAAAGATTTATTTGAAAAGGTGTTCCTTTCTTTAATTTTCTTTTAAGTATTTTGTTTCCTGCCTTTCAGTACAGTTGTTCTCGCGTGATTTGATTATCACGTGACTGGTAATAGTACACCCCCATCAGAATCTTATTAGACAGCTGCTGCTCATCACGCTAGTTGGGAGATGTCAGGTATGCAGCTGGTGATCTCTGTGCTGGGTGTTTGTGTGGTGCAGTCGAACTATATGTTGCAGAGCAAGTTTGCAATACTAAAAATCTTTCCAACACCAACTCAGTAGACTGTTGTAACCACTCTGTAAACTCCACTACTTCGCCTTGTTGTGCTATTTCACATTGTTTAAAGTTATTGAATGTTTAATAAATAACTGTGTCTGTTACATATTGTAGGGCGGGGACCTTGGCGTTCCGATCCTCGGCTGCAGAAGCTGGCTCTTGGGACGTGGAATGTCACCTCTCTGGTGGGGAAGGAGCCTGAGCTTGTGCGCGAGGTTGAGAGGTTCCGACTAGAGATAGTTGGACTCACCTCGACGCACCGCTCTGGCTCCGGAACCAGTCCCCTTGAGAGGGGCTGGACATTCTTCCACTCTGGAGTTGCCCATGGTGAGAGGCGCCGAGCTGGGGTTGGCATACTTGTTGCCCCCCATCTCGGTGCCTGCACGTTGGGGTTTTCCCCGGTGAACGAGAGGGTGGCCTCCCTCCGCATTCGTGTGGGGGGACGGGTTCTGACTGTTGTTTGCGCTTATGCGCCAAACAGCAGTTCAGATTACCCACCCTTTTTGGAGTCCTTGGAAGGGGTACTGGAGAGTGCCCCTCCTGGGGACTCCCTCGTTTTGCTGGGGGACTTCAACGCTCACGTGGACAATGACAGTGGGACCTGGAGGGGCGTGGTTGGGAGGAATGGCCCACCTGATCTGAACTCAAGTGGTGTTTTGTTGTTGGACTTCTGTGCTCGTCATGGATTGTCCATCACAAACACCATGTTCAAGCATAAGGGTGTCCATATGTGCTCTTGGCACCAGGACACCCTAGGTCGCAGTTCAATGATCGACTTTGTTGTCGTTTCATCTGACCTGCGGCCGCATGTCTTGGACACTCGAGTGAAGAGAGGGGCGGAGCTCTCCACTGACCACTACCTGGTGGTGAGTTGGCTCCGATGGCGGGGGAGGAAGCCGGTCCGACCGGGCAGGCCCAAACGCACTGTGAGGGTTTTCTGGGAACGTCTGGAAGAGTCCCCTGTGAGGCGGAGCTTTAACTCCCACCTCCGGGAGAACTTTAAACACGTCCCGAGGGAGGCGGGGGACATTGAGTCTGAATGGACCATGTTCCACGCCTCTATTGCTGAGGCGGCTAGTCGGAGCTGTGGCCGCAAGGTTGTCGGTGCATGTCGTGGCGGCAACCCTCGAACCCGCTGGTGGACACCAGCGGTGAGGGAATCCGTCAAGCTGAAGAAGGAGTCCTATCGGGTTTTTTTGGCCTGTGGGACTCCGGAAGCAGCTGATGTGTACCGGCGGTCGAAGCGGCAGGCGGCTCGGCTGGTCGCCGAGGCAAAAACTCGGGCGTGGGAAGAGTTCGGAGTTCGGCTTCGAAGCGATTCTGGTCCACCATCCGGCGTCTCAGGAGGGGGAAGCAGTGCAGTACCAACACTGTTTACAGTGGGGGTGGTGTGCTGCTGACCTCGACTCGGGACGTCGTGCGTCGGTGGGCGGAATACTTCGAAGACCTCCTTAATCCCACCAACACGTCTTCCATTGAGTAAGCAGAGCCTGAGGACTCTGGGTCGGGTTCTCCCATCTCTGGTGCTGAGGTTGCCGAGGTTGTTAAAAAGCTCCTCAGTGGCAAGGCTCCGGGGGTGGATGAGATTCGCCCTGAGTACCTTAAGGCTCTGGATGTTGTGGGGCTGTGTTGGTTAACGCGGCTCTGCAACATTGCGTGGACATCGGGGGCAGTTCCCCTGGATTAGCAGACTGGGGTGGTGGTCCCCCTATTTAAAAAGGGGGACCGGAGGGTGTGTTCCAACTACAGAGGAATCACACTCTTAAGCCTCCCTGGTAAGGTCTATTCAGGGGTTCTGGAAAGGAGGGTCCGTCGGATAGTCGAATCTCGGATTCAGGAAGAGCAGTGTGGTTTTCGTCCTGGCCGTGGAACACTGGACCAGCTCTATACCCTCAGCAGGATTCTTGAGGGGGCATGGGAGTTTGCCCAACCAGTCTACATGTGCTTTGTGGATCTGGAGAAGGCATTCGACCGTGTCCCCCGGGGGATCCTGTGGGGGGTACTCCGGGAGTATGGAGTACCGGACCCTTTAATAAGGGCTGTCAGGTCTCTGTACGACCGGTGTCAGAGTCTGGTCCGCATTGCCGGCAGTAAGTCGGACTCGTTTCCGGTGAGAGTTGGACTCCGCCAAGGCTGCCCTTTGTCACCGATTCTGTTCATAACTTTTATGGACAGAATTTCTAGGCGCAGCCAAGGTGTTGAGGGGATCCACTTTGGTGGCCTTAGGATTGCGTCTCTGCTATTCGCGGATGACGTGGTCCTATTGGCTTCATCAGTGCGTGATCTACAGCTCTCACTGGAGCGGTTCGCAGCCGAGTGCGAAGCGGCCGGGATGAAAATCAGTGCCTCCAAATCCGAGACCATGGTCTTGAACCGGAAAAGGGTAGAGTGCCTTCTCCGGGTTGGGGAGGATGTCCTGCCCCTAGTGGAGGAGTTCAAGTATCTTGGGGTCTTGTTCACGAATGAGGGGAAGATGGAGCGGGAGATCGACAGGCGGATTGGTGCAGCGTCTGCTGTGAAGCGGGCGCTGTACCGATCCGTTGTGGTCAAGAGAGAGCTGAGCCAAAAGGCGAAGCTCTCGATTTACCGGTCGATCTACGTTCCTACCCTCATCTATGGTCACAAGCTTTGGGTCGTGACCGAAAGAACGAGATCCCGGATACAAGCGGCTGAAATGAGTTTTCTCCGTAGTGTGTCTGGGCTCTCCCTTAGAGATAGGGTGAGGAGCTCAGTCATCCGGGGAGGACTCAGAGTAGAGCCGCTGCTCCTCCACGTCGAGAGGAGCCAGTTGAGGTGGCTCGGGCATCTGGTCAGGATGCCTCCTGGACGCCTCCCTGGAGAGGTGTTCCGGGCACGTCCCACCGGGAGGAGGCCCAGGGGAAGACCCAGGACACGCTGGAGGGACTATGTCTCCCGGCTGGCCTGGGAACGCCTTGGGTTTCCTCCTGAGGAGCTGGCCCAAGTGGCTGGGGAGAGGGACGTCTGGGCCTCCCTACTGAAGCTGCTACCCCCGCGACCCGACCCCGGATAAGCGGAAGACAACGGACGGACGGACGGACGGTTACATATTGTCTGGTGAATATTAGCCCCAGGGCTGTCTTTTATTCCATAAGTGTGCAGAGACTGCTGTTAAGAGAACGCTAGTGCTCAAATCAACCCTTTTAACTATTGTCCCAATATCAGCCCAATGGCTTCTCTTAACAGCAATCTCTGCAAACATATGGAAGAAAAGAGTGACAACTTCTCTCCAAGTTCAAGAATTTATTAACAGAAATAAAAATAACATCCAGAGAACTATCACTATAGAATGCTGTTTATCTGAATTAACACTATATTTCAATCAACAAATCCTCTCTACTTGGCTAGTGAAACTTAACCAAAACTACTAAGCAAAGAGAAGATAAAAATAAGCTAAGGAACTATGTACATTCAAAAGAATCAAAAGACAAAATAAAATGGTTGATCATCATAATCATCATAATTCAATGAATCCTGGTTCACTGCAGATCTAAGTTAAAGAACCAAAGTTCTTCTTAAAGAATATGGAATGAGGTTAAATGAGCTTAACTAATTCTGAACATTTTGTATGTGTTTCAACCCATTCACAATGCAAATCCTGAGTTAAACAAACATTATTTGATAAACTAACATTTTAAAGAATGATTGCATAATAAACTTTAGGAACGCTTGATTTTATTAATGCGATTATACCTCCGGGAAGTTAGGGGTTGCTGTTGCTAGCGGTCGTTAAAATCTGTTAATCCTAAAGTTATACAAAAACACCATTAAATCAATATTAATACTAATGCGGTAATAATGCTTTTAGCACTAAAAAATGATGGTGGAGCAAAACGAAACAAAACTTAAGCTAATGACATTAGGCTTTATTCTGGTCACAATGAGCGGACTGGATAACAAACATAAATATCCCATGAATGTATAAAACCCTGCGACAGACTGGCGACCTGTCCAGGGTGTACCCCGCCTCTCGCCCAGTGAACGCTGGAGATAGGCACCAGCACCCCCCGCGACCCCATGAGGGAGAAGCGGTTTGGAAAATGGATGGATGGATGTATAAAACCCTTGTGGAGATAGCATTTGTTATAACTGTAAAAACACACTCGAATCACATCAGCATGGCATGGTCTCCAGCTGTCAATGGGCAAGAGGCAGTCATGTTTTTGGACTGTGGGAGGAAGCCGGAGTACCCGGAGAGAACCCACGTATGCACAGGGAGAACATGCAAACACCATGCGGAAAGACCCAGGGCAAGGGTAGGACTTGAACACGGAACCTTCTTGCTGCATTGCAACAGTGCTACCCACTGCTCCACTGTGCAGCCCCTAGATGCAAAACACCCAGGACAAGGGTAGAACTCGAACCCAGTAACCCTAAGTTCCTGGATTCGAGGTTGGCTAGCCGGTATGGGCTAGCCGAATGTAGCTGTCGGAGCAGGCGGCTCCGGGTCCTTCATGCATGAGTCTTTGACTAGGTTGCTGCGGACGATTTCAGCTCAGCTTTTGCTCTCAGTTTGGGAAAATGGGTCCTGTGCAGGCGAGAGGCCACTCCACGCCATCTGGAGTGGGGAAAAAAACACAAGGCTGGTTTCGGCATAGATGGATTCTTTACTCCGGCATCTGGTTACGCAGAGGTAAGACTGCAGACTTACCTTCGATTCAGCCTGCAGTTCTCCGAGCCCAGTCAGGCCCTCTGGACGACGAGAGTTCCCCCCTATGCTGCATAGCAGCGAGAAATGAGGACGTTTGTCTATGGGAAGCTTGGTTTAATAGCAACGGCACCCTGCTGAGGGGAACAGTTCTTGGACGATCTTGACTTTGGCCATGCCACTAAAGTTAAGCACAAGAAAAAACTAAAAAATATAACTCCAATAAAACAGAAACTGAGACCCATCCATATTGACTATGACACAGTCAGAAAACATCTTAGGTTGCTTCTCAATGGCGGAATCATAAGAGAGTCAGAATCTCCATTGTTGTCCCCTATTGTGGTGAAGAAAAGGACAGGTGAAGTCCATTTTTGCGTGGACTACCGTAAGCTCAATATGCAGACAATAAAAGATACGTATGCATTACCAAACCTTGAGGAAACCTTCTCTGCTCTCTCTGGTTCAAAGTGGTTTTCTTTAATGAACTTAAATTCCGGCTACTACCAGATAGAGATGGAGGAGGAAGACAAGCCAAAAACTACATTTGTTTACTCCCTAGGGTTTTATGAGTTTAACAGAATGCCCTTGGGCATCACTATGCTCCCAGCAATTTCCAAAGGTTAATGGAGAGATGCATGGGAGATATTGACCTAAAAGAGGTGCTAGTTTTCCTTGATTAACTTATCGTTTTCTCTGACTCCCTGAAGCAACATGAACAGAGGCGAAAGCATGTTTTGCAGCATCTCCACAAATATGGTTTGAAGTTGTCCCCTGACAAGTTTCATTTTTTCCAGACTTCTTTTAGGTATTTTGGCCATATTGTGTCAAGGGACGGGGATAAGATTGACCCTGAGAAGATTTTGGCCATTAAAACCTGGCCACAACACTTAAAATGGCTTAAGTAATTTTAGGGTTTACAGGCTACTATTGCCGATTCATCAAAGATTATTCCAAGATTTTGCATTCCTTAAATGACTCACAGTTGGCTATCCCCCTCTCAGAAAAGGCTAGATAAAGCACGACTTCTCAAGTACTTCAATCCCCGTGAACGCTTTGCTGACAGGTGGACATCTGCATGTCACTCTGCGTTTCAATTCATCAATAAAAGTTAACATCATCTCCTCTATTAGGGTTTGCAAATCCTCAGCTCCCATATACCTTGCATACTTACAGCAGCACAACTGGCCTGGGTGCTGTGCTTTATCAGGAGCAAGATGGTAAAATGTGTGTGATTGCTTACGCCAGTAGAGGGCTGACACCGAGCGAAACCAGATACACAGCTCATAAGCTAGAATTTTTAGCCTTGAAGTGGTCTAATGTTGGGAAATTTCATTATTTCCTTTATGGTAAAGAATTCATCTTGAACAACCAAGGGTGTAGGTTTGAAATTTGGCCACCAGGCAGCGGGGTTGTATTGTAAATTACAATAAATATTACAATGTTATTCACATCAAATTTTTGGTAGGGGCATTTAGGTCAGTCCAAAATTTTGGTAGGGATATATCCCTATGGTCCCTATGCAGTAAGTTATCGTTGGTTAGCGGCCCTATCCACCTTCAACTTCCAAATTAAGTACCGAGCTGTAAAAGCTAACCAGGATGCAGAAGGCTAATCACAGAGACCCCACGAAACGCTCGCTGCACACAATGTCACACAAGATGAAGAGGAGAGAATACATCAGCTCAGATATCTCAGATATCCTTCTCACTCTAGTGACTTATGTCCTGAGACCATTGCAGCTGTATGCCATAAGCACTTGTTAAATTAACCAAGTGAAAACTCACCTCCTCTCATTCTAGTTGAGTCCTTGGCCATGAGTGCTGATGCTATCACTGATGCATATGGCGATGAAGATACCCCTGACCAGAGATCTGGGATGAACAGACCCATTGGTGTGATTTTGTTAAACCTCTCACACATGCCTACAACTGTACAAACAGTGAGGTCACTGGCTTTAGCCCTTATGAGTTTATGTTTGGCCGGCAGCCAAAACTACCAGTGGTCTTTGCCTTCGGGTTGCCAGTTATGGGGAAATCACCAACATCTCACTCACAATATGTACGCAACTTAAAAATTAGGCTAGAGGAGAGCTATCAGATTGCCCTTAAAAACTATGAAAAGGTGGCTGAATGAAACAAAGCATACTGACAAGCATATCCGAGAGTCCACACTTCAAGTAAGAGACAGAGCTTTAAAATGTCCGCCTGCGGAATGAACACAAACTCACCAGCAAACAGGAGTCTATAGTTTATTGTGTCATTGAGAAAATGGCCCTGTCTGTAAAGTGCAACCAGAAAAGGGAGATGGTCCGATCAGAACTCTCCATCATGACCTTTTGCTTTCCCGTGGTAATCTTTCAGACACTGAGAGCGAGACAAAATACAAGCCTCCCTGTTGTCCTGGAACACAGAAAAGTCCTCCTGAACCCCTGGACATCGAAAACTCAGTCAGATGATGAATTTGAGTGCATTCCTGAACATCCCCAAATACTACAAACAGAAATGTTCATTAAAGTTTATAAACTGACCCAACTGACCCAATGGTATCAGATCCGCTACCCCCACCTATCAAGAGTGACTTGTTACACCCTGCAGTTGCAACAGTGGAGACCGATTATGATGGGGATAATGGTGAGCAGGAAACTCAAAATGAATCTGAACTTCCCAAAAAGCGTCATTCTAGTTCCAGTGAAGGAGCCTCATTCTAGTTCCAGGAGGAGGATGATATCCTCCTCCAGTGAGGAGGATAGTACAGGGAGAACCTGACACTGAGGAAAAAGACTCAAAAAGACGCAAAACATGGATATAACTGACAACCAAACTGTACCGACAATGGAGGAAAACCCAGAAACATCGCAAGTAGGGAAATCTGAAAGAATAAGATAAGCACCAGGACAACTGCATTATCCTCAATAGGGGGTTTTCAGCTGACGTCACGCTCACGTGACTACTCAGCGCGTCCGCCATATTGGGTGGCAGTCGTTTCGCACCGTTGACCTGCATTGTATGACGCCTTAGGCAGTATTGGAAGTGAACAATGGGGAAAACGTGTTTAATGGTTGGTTGCACGGCCCGTGGAGGTGGAGATCAACGCTCTTTCTATCGCCTACCAGCCGTAATAGTGAATCAGTGTGAAAAAACAAAACAGCTCTCTGAACAACGCCGTCACCTATGGCTGACACGGATATCCAGGTCCGATTTGGACGGTGTTAAGCTGGAATACGCCAGAGTCTGCGGTGCTCACTTTGTCACAGGTAATTAACTGTTAAGTATTTAAAACATGTAAGAAGAATATATTAATAATAGGGCTTGGGCGTTATGACTTATTACTTTCCGCGGCTGCCATGTTGACTGCCTCCGCCGCCTCTACTGCCTATTACTACCGCGTACTGTACTCCCTCTCTCAGCCGTGTTTTAATTTGATTAATTTCACCTTAACTTGATTTCAACCATGGTAAACCGTTGCTGTATTGTGGGCTGTAACAGCGCAACACATGATCGCCATGGGAAAAACATAGAAACAGATTAATTTTCCATCGCTTTCCTGCCTGGAGGCGCAACCACGGAGAACAACTGTTAGAGATAACAAAGAGTCGTCGGCTCGCTTGGATCGCGGCTGTAAGTCGACCGAACATAACTTTCCACAGTATCCCGATGTCAATGAGAGTGTGTTCTAAACCTTTGAAACACATAGCAGCTAGTTAAAAGTACATTACATGCGTGAGTGGTTGTTAGCACTAACGGTTAGCATGTGCCAGAGCCCGTCTGAGCACAGCTTACCTTTGAACGAGTTGCTGTGTTCCCACTGTTTGCTGGCTTTATGATCTGCAGCTCCTACCGGCGCCAATACGGTAAATCCAACTTAATTTTGCACTGGTCATTGTTCTGCTTAAATAATTAAAGCCGCGAGCGGCGTCGATCGGCCCTGCAGCCAAGCGCCTTCGCGCACCGCTGGCTGCCGGCCGTCAGCCACCGCAGAAGCATGCGACGCATTTGCGTCGGATTGTTTACATTTTTACCATCTTATTAAAACTCACCCGTCCACGTATGATGGCGATTTCCTTGATGTACATAACCAGATGTGAACTGGTTGTGAGCCTCTAGATCCTTGTAAGCTCTCATTTCCTCAAGAGTGTGCAGAGGGTTTTCACCGAACACCAGGTAATGCACTATGTCGTCGTGCTCTACATTTGGCCAATCATCTGGATTACGGCTAAACAAGGCACCGTGGAGGGCATAGGGGTCCATATGGTCGATCACGGAACATTTCCTCAGATATACGTCCTTATCTGGTCGCTCTAGCGTGCTGGCGTACTTATCCATTCGCGATACGATAATACGTGTACGACAACTAGAGATAAGGAAGTGTACCCCCCAATATGGCGGACCGGAAGTTGGCCAGTGACGTCAGTGAAAACCCCCTATTGGGACGGCACTGATTTCCTTTGCACAAAGGTTTCTAGATATCTTTAACCAAGCCCTTGAGTCCATGAGTAGTTGTGATAACCATCAAATCTATGACGTTTAAACTAAACATTTAAGCACAATATTAATTAATCATTTCTCCTTTTTACATCATTTTGACCTAGCACCAGAAAATTCAAATATTGCAGGCTGTGTTGGAGTGTGTGTGCATGTGTGTGTTGGTGGGTGGGTGGTTTTGAGTGTAAGGGAGTTGTTTGGTTGTAAAACAAACAAATTAATCACTGAAAATCCCTGGTAGGTAAATCACTACAATTTTTAAATATACTGCAAAGGGAATGAAGGGGGAACATCTTCCTTACCAAATTAACAAGCTATTCTACACCACCATTCTTTACTTCTGGTCCTGTCTAAAGACCCAGATTTCAAAGTGGGAAAATTCTCCCCTCCCTTTTCGGCATCTTCTTCTCTCAACATACAACTGTTTCACTTTTTTCAAAACAGCAAAAAGGATGCATGAATGATGTTAAAAGCTTACTGGACACCTGACTTCTTTGCTTTGTTCTGCAAGTAACCCTGCACAATAGTACAAAGGTTTGCCTAACCTCTACACACTGAGCATAAAGGTGAACTTTAAATATAGCACGTACCTTAAACAAGAATGTATATTTTTTATTTATGAAATGAAAAGTAATTACTTAAGAATGATGAAGAAGCTGCCAGAGGGAATATGATCTTGGAAAACAACGTAACAGTGAAAGTCAGAGGAGATTGTGTGCCTGTACAGACAGAAGAGACGTGGAGGAGAAAGGAGTTGTGTGTAAAGAGAGGGCTGTTGGTCTGACACAATGACTTTAAAGACTCTTTAAAATGCTGACCCTGTTGCGCAGCGGCCACAGCTGGGAGCTGAGCTATGCCTGTCTGTGATTGTTACTTTTTTAAGACTTCGCCTTCACTCTCGCTTTTTTATGTGTGCCTTTTTTGTGCTTTGCCAACCTTTTGTGGCTTTGTGACTACAATAAAGCTATAATTCAAACCTTTGTGATTATGAATTAGTTGCAGAGTGCTTAACATACATAAAAAGGAGCATTGGGTTGGATTGTGCCTCCAGTGGGTTTGTTTAAATCTAAAAAATCTTTTTCAGGTACATTTATTTTATGTATTTGATCATGTCTGATTTTGCTATTTTGACTTTATTACACTGCAAACAATTATAAAGCCGACGGACTATGGCACATCTTGGCACTGTGGGGCTGCTTTAAGGTAAATTTGAAAATCAGTGCATAGTTTATATTGTAGCTTTCTACATAGATTCTTAGTGGTATAAAAATAGCATCCAGAAATGAAATCAATGCATAGCACTACCCGTTGCACAATGCACCCGACCCCTTTGGCCCCTCCGACAGGTGGTGAGCGCATCGGAAGGGGGACCCATGTCACCTCTTCGGGCTGAGCCCGGCCGGGCTCCATGGGCAAAATCCCGGCAACCAGACGCTCGCCAACGTGCCCCACCTCCAGGCCTGGCTCCAGAGTGGGGCCCCGGTGACCCGCGTCCGGGCGAGGGAACACGAGGTCCAATAATCGTACTCATCATAAGGGGCATTTTGGGCTGCGCTTTGTCTGGTCCCTCACCTAGGACCTATCTGCCTTGGGTGACCCTACTAGGGGCTTAAAGCCCCTGACAGCATAGCTCCTAGGATCATTGGGACACTCAAACCCCTCCACCACGGTAAGGTGGCAGCCCAGGGAGGGGTGGTGGCCCAGGGAGGGGCCCCCGCGACCCGACCCAGGATAAGCGGAAGAAGACGGACGGACGGACGGACGGACATAGCACTACATCACCAGAGCAAGTTTAACAAAACAAAATGTTTTTTTTAATATATATTTTTTTCATAGTTCTGTTGAAGTTCAAAATATATCAGTGACTGTTATCTGCTCCGGCAGATAAGAGCCACTGATATATTTACAAGTTACTGCTGGTAAAGACAAGTGTTTTATTAAAAGTAGTCCATGCATTTGTTACTTCAAGGCTGGACTATTGTAATTCTTTACTATCAGGAATTCCACAAAATGCAGTACAAAGTCTTCAGCTGATCCAAATGCTGCAGCAAGAGCTCTGAAAATCAACAAGAGGGATCATATTTCTCCAATTTTAGCTTCCCTTCATTGGCTTCCTGTTAAATCAAGAATAAAATTTAAAATTCTCCTTCTCACATATAAAGCCCTTAATAATCGAGCTCCATCATATATCAGAGCTCTGATTACCCCATATGTTCCAGAGCACTTCGCTCTCAGACTGCAGGTCTGCTGGTGGTTCCTAGAGTCTTTTTTGACAAAGCTTATAGTTAGAGTGGCTCATGTTACCCTGAGCTACCTCTATAGTTATGCTGCTCAGACCCGGCGGCAGAAACAAATTGCAGGGGGGACATTCCATTTTTTCAGGAGGGGGCACACTTTAAAAAAAAAAAATGTATATGCTTTATGCTGAACAGTAGCTTTGTTACCACTCCTACAGTGTTGAGGAAGAAATTCTCGAAAATCCCAGAATCTAAAAAATTAAACAGACAAAAATCAATAGTGTATTCAGTGAATAAATTAGGCAAGTTTCCACCTAATTATTCTTTTGAATACATTGAGTTGGAACAAAAATAGCTTATGGGCAGGTTGTAAAAATTTGGGAAGTTTTTCACAATATTTGTTGAGTTTTTAGCAAGATTTACTAACAAAATATATCAAAATAGTTGTCTATGTCTGGAAGAAAACTAAAACCATTTTAGTAAAATGCCATCTCCTTGAACTCATTTTACTGGTCAATTTATTTTTGAAATTAGTCGAATCTGTAGAATCTGACATCATCAATGAATATTAGTTATAATGAATAATATTGATTGTTATAATAAAACAAGAAAAGAATAATGGTTAATCAAGTGTCACTATGATATTGTATTGGTCAAAGTAAACGCCCCAAGAGCGGTTGAGTTCTACTGATGAACTTAAAACTATTTTATGGCTGTGAAAGATAAATGTTTGATTGAGCTATACTCTGTAAGGTAGATTTACTACTCATGTTGGGAAGCTATTGATAAAAGATTTTTTTCCGGTTGATATATCATGACTGTTAAAGTGATCTTGTGTGTTATCTGGTTATATTATTGTATATTTTGTGCAGAGCCCGTATGTGCAGTTTCTTTTTTTTCTTTGCTTGAGCGCAGTTGTGTGCTAATGGCATGTTCTTATGTGTTTAACAGTTCTGTGCTTTTAACATGAGAGAGTTTGAGATTAGGGCTTGTTTTATTCTTTTAAATTGGGCAGGTTTTATGCTACTTTGGGCTGGAAACTAACAGTGAGATACGGCAACCTATAGAGCTGTGTCTTGACTCAAAAGTCAAGCATAAGCTACACGCTGATAAACATGAGCTCTGGTGTCAGGCTGAACACTGACTGATGTAAAAATTCATACTAGCAGAGGTTCTGTAATTACAGCAGCTAGGGAGCACAAGGCCCAGAACAAAGCAGAGTTTCCTTCTGCCTGCAAGTAACCCAAAGCCATTGGCAATGCAGACAACTCTCCCTGTGGCTCCATACTTCTCCAGGAGTGAATGCTGCTTGTCGGGACTTTGATGCAATCAACTGGTTTCCTTATATAGGAAATTGTTTGACCAATCTGTATAATCTGGCCTAATCTGTATAATCTGATTGAATTTGACTTTGTAAAGTGCCTTGAGATGACATGCTTCATGAATTGGCGCTATATAAATAAAATTCAATTGAATTGAATTGAATAATAAAAAAAATTAAAAAATGGTCATGGCAGATGGTTAAAGGCAAGTTTTCCTCTCCACTCCTGCTACTGACCCTAATATTTTATCCTATCAGGGAGTGCTTATTTCTATAGTCATACAAATTGCACCGTTGTTTTTAGCAATGTTCTGCTGTTTTACTTTTTTTTATTATATTTGAACATTTCATATTTATTAGAGTATACCCTATTATCTATTAATAATTGCAAATACTTCCCCCCTTTTGACAAGTCTTTCTCGTATGCTGTATAGCGTAACTTTAAATGTAACTTTTTCATATCAATCTATAATTAATCTTGTGTGTAAGTCTAGTGTCTTCTGTCTACTTGTGATTGCTACTTTCACACCCAAATTTCCCCAACCATGGGACAGTAAAGTTATTTCTATTCTATTCTGTTCTAGATGCATGCTCGGTATGAGGGATTGCTGCAAAGTCAACAACACAATGCAAGCGACTTTCTACTGTGGCTTCATGATCATCCAGGAGTGAGTGCTGCAGATGTTACTTGATTACTTGTTTGTGATGTATGTGATGGATGGTTGTACTGGAACTGTAATTTCCCTCTGGGATTATTAAATTGGAAGAATAGCCTGACTCCAGAAAAAAAAGAGTTCAGGTGAGGTGCGAAACCTAGAGGTCGTCTAGTGCAGGTATAGGCATCTGGAGGCCGGCGGTGCAGGAAAAACCTTCGAGGCCAATGGCACCAGTGCAGGGCTCTTACAAGCCAGCTGCACTGGAATAGAGCTCTTTGAGGCCAGCAGTGGTGGAACTGGGGTCCAGGGAATTGACAACACTTTAATCGGAGGCAGAGGTGTCTGGAAAACCACCACTGCTTGTCAGGCTCAACCCCTGGGCAGAGCTTGGGAGACTTGGTCTAAGGCATGACCTTTGCAGGCATGACCTGGAGCTTGGATTTGGCAGATGCGATCCCAAACCGATGCTCCAGAAAGGGGAACCTACACAGTAGCTCTTGAAAGGGCCATGGGTGCTGAAGCCATATGAAGAGCCCTCAACAGACCTCTGGGACAGAAGGTGCTCCCACTTGGATCCCCTTGTGCAAACTCCCTGGAACCTGGACATGAGCCGAACCCACCCGGACACCCTCTTCTGAGAACTCCAGAATCTGGGCATGAGGCTGGTCCACCTGAACTCCCTCCTCTGTGAACTCAGGAACACAGAATTGAGTCGCAGAAGGTTGTTATACCAACAAACCTGTTTGATTATGAATATTATTATTAATTATAATTTGCTATTAGAATTTAATAATATATAATTCAAACTCAAATGCTAGCTATAACAAATTTAATTCAAATGGTTGTGAACCAAGGGCTATGAGCCTGTAATGATTAACACTGACACTTTGTGTATTAATTAGCAGTTATGAACCTATTTATACTGGAAAAGTGTTATCTAGCCAGTTGTTGACTGGTTAGACTTCCAGCAAACATTGATAACTCAAATTTTAATTGCAATTGAAGTTTTAATCCTTACTTCTTTACCACTAACCAATGAAAATGTCTCAAACATTTAACATTTAACTCGAAAAGGAGGTAATTCTATAGGTCTTAGAGACCATTCAACTTCTGGAATCACAAACAACTACGATTTCCCATGTTATTATTTATTAATCTAATAATTCCCTGTTACAGCAATTATCCTATTTAATAAACACTAGGAAACACTACTCACTACTCAAAAGAACATGCAAAAGGAAATACATGAAAATACAATGAATCAAAATGGATTAAATCAGAGGTAGCACTGCATAAATCAATTCACAGTTGTTTAGGACTGATTAGCATCACATTCGAGAACACAATCAACAAGTCAGCGCTTTAACATAGCAGCATTAAAAGCCATGGGCTAAATAGCTTTGAGGTAGCAGAACTGGAGTACCAAAACAGACCTGAAGCCAGATGGGGAACTCTTCTTGCATAAACTAGTTGCTAATGTCCATGCACGGTTAGCTTCAAACTCCTTATGCTACAAGTGGCACCCGACAGCTAACTGGCGTTGCTTCACCACAACCTAGGCTAACCGCTTCAAGCTACTTGGTACCTTTCCAAAATGGTGACTGTGACAACATATGACCTATGACCTTGCGTGCAAAGCGTAAGTAGGCGGCCCTAATGACGTATCTAAAACACCGGCCTAGTGTGGGTGGACTCTGAGTACAAGACGGAAAAATGCGGGAAACCAAACGTAGACAAAGGAAGAAAGGATGAAGAGAAAGGAGAGGAAGGAAAGATCTGAGTTCAGCCGTCGGCGCGGCCAATTTATCATCAGCTGAAGAAAAAAAAAAACACCAAGTTCTCGGGGTGCTCTCTGACGCTTTGTTTGGCCAAAACAAATAAGCAGAGTCTGTATCAATCGCTGGAAGGTAGCGGCTTCCAGTGGGATCAAAAAGGAATTCACATAGTTTTAAGTCTCGACCTCCCTGCTTAGAAATACAGGGGAAAGTTGATTTGGCAAAAACTCGGACCAGCGAAGAATTGAATCACGTGCCACGTGGGGAAAAACCCAACGTGAGGGACAGCTGTTTAGGTATTCCCAGTTGGCTGATTGCCAGAAAACAAGACAGAGTATTGTTCGTCATCGCCTTTTATGTCATTTCCATGGCAACGAGATAAGGTTCTCGTGGGATGGTCGGAGCGACCATGTTGCATGCTGGGAGCTGCAGTCTGTCACGTCATAAAATGGCATAACAAGGTGATAAAGATGACTTGGCTCTGGGACTCAGATGTGATGCTGAGTGGTACTTGGGCTCATTGTGGCACGATTTGAAGTGTCCAGCAGACCCTCCGTGGATGAGTCTGAGACATCCAACTGACCCTCTGTGGCTTAATCAGCAGAGTCCAGGAAACATGATGTAGCAGAACTCTGAGGAGAAGAAGAGAAAAACTTTGATGGTGTGGATGCCTGCACAGCAGCGAGTTAGACTTAGCGAGTCTGCCCGCATAGGGGTCTTCTGGGGTGAGAAGGTGGGGCGTCCTTCACCACAGGAGGAGGAGCCCATTAGGGAAGTAGAGAGTGGTGGCACTCCAGCAGACCCACAGAGCGGTGAAACTCCTCCACTTTCCAGGAAAGGTACTCAAATAAGTTTGTTGTCGGGTCAACAACTGATAGGATAGAAGTAGGGCTGCCACACAATCAGCGCCACCGGCCTTCTGACCGCTTACAGCAGGTAAAGCAGGTAAAGTGTCTCTATCAAGGACGCAAGGACTGAAACAGTTGGAGTGGGGGTTTAAACCAGTAGCTCTGTTGCTCCCATGCAATTTTTTTGTATTATGAGATCAGTATTATTTTTCTTTTCATGTGCTGTATCAAGTCATTCACAATGTTTAAGTGCTTTATATTCACACGATTAAACAGTAAAAATCAAAACAATGGAAAACATTATTTTTGGACCCCTTCCAGAGCAATTGAATAAAAGAATAGAGAAATCAGCAACACATCTAGTGCATATCCTTACCTTTATTGGGCTAGATTATAAAATGCACACCAGGCTGTGGCCAGCTTTCTGTTTATTTTATTATGAGACTGGTTCCTAGTTGATGGTAATAAATTAGATTAAACCATTAAAAGTATAGTAATGTCTTATCTGACTACTTCTTTCGACCTTATTATTGGTATAGCAAATAGTTTTGATCTGAAATCAGACATTATTGGCTATAAGATACCTCTTATTAAAAGTTCAGCTCACATATGCATAACAGAAATGCATAAAAAGCTTCAAATTATCTGCAACACACTGCCAAGTGTTGTCTGCTGATGAATAGTTCTCTGAAGTTTCTTTAATGTTATGTTCTTATGAGTGATTTATTAGAGTACATTATCCTTACTCCTCTTTATCTTTTAAGGTTGGGACCCCACATCCTTCATGCATTCTTTTTATTATTTAGCACATCATACAGCTGTAAGTGGTCAAAGAAATCTGTTTATAGGATACTGCTGGAGTTGAAGAGTGGTGTAAAAATGTATTAAATGTTATTGGTCAGCAGTGTGAGTGAATCTGAGTGAATCTGAATATGAGTGCCATCATTACACTGCATTCTACGCTGCTATTATTAAGGGTGATGTTCACATGGTGAATGTTCTCTTTAGGATGTTGAATTTTTTTGGCCTTGCCCAGGCTTAAAGCTGTGAACTTTGGTTGGGCCTTCTTGGGCAACTGTAGTTATGTAATGTTGGATTTAGGGGCAAGATGGCAACATGTGGCCTCTTATGCTTTTGATCATTAAAATATTCTTGTTTAATTTTTTTTATTTCTGCTTCTATTAAAAAAGTATTTGCCCAAATATATTACACTTTAAAAGTCAACTTTGTTCTCATTTGTCAACATGGGAGCAAGATCTGATGTTCTAGTTGTGACCCTGGAACAAAATAACACCTTGTTCAGCAACCTTACTGGGTTTGAATAAAGAAGATAACCAAATTGCATTGGTCCTACTAAATTCATTTTTATGGAACCTTTTGACAAACTTGAATTTAGTTTAGCTAGAAAAAATATTAGTTAAATTCAAAAATGTAATATTAGTTGATGGAATGTTATTTTTGTTTGTTGAATTAACATGATTTGTTTATATTGAGTGAAAATTGCTAAAAATGTATATATACACGAAAATATAATTAGTTCAGCTACCATCTTGTTTGTCCACCTGAAATGATTTGAAGTAGTTGTAATAATTCATTTATTCTATCTTGGTCAAATAGAAGGTCATAAAGTAAGGTCATTTTATCTTTTTATTTTGCTGTCAACTTACAAAATACAACAGAGTGTAACCAGATGAAAAGAAAGAAATTATGTTAAGTCAATGATTAAGTTTTTGAATTTAATTGAAGCACCAACAGACAGAGGAAACAATTATTTATTAGTATTTGAATTATATTCAGACAGTTTTCCATTTATCTCGTTGTTCTGAATGACTGGAGTAATCCCCATCAAACCATTTTACACTTGATCTACTTAAATATGTTGTCCTTCGTGCTTTTTTAACTAAATAGAAATAAATGAACAAGAACATATAATAATAACACATCTGAAATGTTGTTGCGTTTAGGAGAGAATAAGCGTTTAATAACCTTTTTATTGCATCATGAGTGGTGTGTTGTCTCTGATGTGCTGTAAAGTCATGGGGCAAACATATATCCTTTAATAGCAGTGAAAGCATCAACAAAATTGTTCTTTGTTTCTTTGTTTGTTTCTTTGTTTCTTTCTTTGTTTCTTCCTTTCTTTCTTTCTTCCTTTCTTTCTTTCTTTCTTTCTTTCTTTCTTTCTTTCTTTCTTTCTTTCTTTCTTTCTTTCTTTCTTTCTTTCTTTCTTTCTTTGTCATCCTGGTGAGAGACTGAGAGAGGTTTGCCCGGATGAGGTGCAAATATTTCCAATGTGGTAATCCAGATGGCTTAATGAACAGAAATCATGAGGAATTAACTCTGTCCCATTTGTGCCAACACTGTCGGTGGAAAAAGGAGCTCTGTCCCTAGCAGGAATTGGCCAGAAAGATAGTCATGATACACCCGGGACAGGTCACACTAAGAATCAACTGTATCCTCCAGAGAAACCACGAACCCTGCTTTCATTCATTAAGGGAAATAACTGGATGTAGTGACGGTCAACTTCATAATTTATACAAGCAGCATTCAGTTCCCCAAAGTACATTTTCTCATATTTGTAATCCCCACTGAATTAGTGAAATATAATGGCCTAAAACCCAAAAGAAGGCTATAAAATCTAACAGTTCCAGACAGGATCTGAAAGTCAGTCATGTTATTGGAAATTGTATATTTGTCAAATTGTACCAATCAAGAACATACAGTATGTGTATACAGTCAGTAGCATGATCCTACCACACAGAAAGAATGAACATAAAGGCAGGAAAAATGTATTCACGTCTCAGTTTCATCTTTTGAACAGTCTGCTGTGAAAAAAAACAGGCTTAGACATTCAACAAGACAAGAGTTTGTTTCAGGAACAGTGAGATTTGTTTAAAAAAGGTCCATGAAGGTCTGAATCCTGAACAAGAAAAAGGAAACAGCTGATCCTACTCTGCACTCAAACTCAACATCCAAAGCTTTAACATGCATAAGATGGTATTAAATTTTGCAGAGGGAGATAAAGGTAAAAAGAATAACCCATGACCTGCATCCGCCTCCTTAGATCAATCACCAGAACAAATAATGAAATTTGTCTTTTGTAATATCCCTTTTTACCTCTTTTCTTTGTTATACTTACTTAAGGTGAAAAAACCATTGTAGGTAATTAATTGTGTTAAGAAGTATAAGAGTAATGAGATGTACTACTCAAGACTATTTTGGGACTTCACTTTATTCTCTTTGATCAAGACTGTACCATTTATGATCTCTAAAATGTCATATGTGTGGCTAAGGCTTTTCTTCCACTAATAAATACTATCAACATAAAAACATATTAGTTATTTGCCTTGGCGCAAACAAAGGATAAAAGGCTGCCTTGTTCTGCAGGGCTGTGACACAGCCTGCTGACCAATCACAGCAAACTGGGCCCTCTAGCAGTGTGGCCTTCAAATACTAGCCATATAATTAAACATATTAGACAAACTAATAAACAGATTGCTTTTTTCTTCTTTCTTGTTGTCAAATCCGTTTGATGCAGCCACCAAAAATAAAATACCATTTCTGTGGATTATGTAGATCTTTTTGGACTGCACAGGAGACCTCCTTGCAGTCAAAGAAACTGCCGACCTACATGTTTGTGATTTTTACTCCCACTTTAGGATATGTTGTGTATCTAATTTTATTTAGAATTTAAACATATCTAACAATTTGCCAGTGTGTGTACATTTCAGTCAGATTATTCTAAATTTCTGAAACTCTTTCTCAGAGTAAAAAAAGTTATAGTTTCAATAAACTATTCTGTTAGAGTAAATAACATCTAATTCAAAACAATACAGATTACCCTTATTACAAACTGAAGTCAAATTTAAGTGGATTTATCTGCAGACCTGACGGCTCTTCGTTTTGATTTGAGCCACTCTCCAGGATGAAATAAGATGCAAATCTGTTTGGGGATTGTAGCTGAGGGTGTTTGAACAGGAGCCTTCACCTGCATGACAATAACTGAAATGGCTATTCACCTAACACACTACTACTATTACTACTACTACTACTACTACTACTACTACTACTACTACTACTACTAATACTACTACTACTACTAATAATAATAATAATAATAATGATAATGATAATAATAATAATTATTATTATTATTATTTTTAATAATAATAATAATAATAATAATAATAATAATAATAATAATAATAATAATAATAATAATAATAATAATAATAATGGTCATTTAACGTGTCCCTGTGTTTTTCCAATAATATTTTATATTAATTCATATTTTTCCAATATTGCAAACAAATAAACGGTTAAAATGGGGGTGAGGGAAGTGGGGGGGGGGCAGTGGCATTTAAATAAAGCTGATTAAAATAGGCAAGGAACCGGAATATTAAATAGCACGGAGCACTGATAAAAAGCTTACAGAATTTTGAAAATAAACCAAAAAAAAAAAACCGTTTTAAAGTGAGCAACATTAAAGATGTTTTTTAAAGCCTAATAAAGGTGTCATAATGCATGGAAATGTTTCATATCAAACATAGAATAGATTTAAAAAGTTAGGGAAATGATGAAAACACAAACCTGACATTTAACAAAAGGTATTTTTTAATTTTTAATCCTGAAGTGACTTCTTTCTATTGTTTCTTCTATCCATAGCTAAGATGTTCAAACCCAGAAACACAAATGCAGAACATTTGTTCCTGAGTTGTTAGGGATCGAGGTTGTGTGATGGCAAATAGAAGAAAGCTCTGAGCTGCTGGGTGAGACCGAAGCTGGTGTCGAAGCGTGAACTGGGCCAGAAGATGTTAGGCAGGTCCGGCCATCATTGTTCGCTCAGTAAGAGGGACGGAAACCCCTATAAAGGCAACAAAGAGATCAATAGACGTGTTTCAGAGCTGCTGCTTTCTCTTTGGTTAAAATTTAACTTGTTTTTTTGCAAGACGGATCCGACGGAAGTGTCGGATCCGGGTCCCTGAACCAGGCCCTGGAACTTTTGGATGAGGTCAAATGTGGGTCATTGAAGATATAAAACATGGTCTGTGTTAGAAGAGCGTTCGGACTCAACTAGAAAACCTAGTGTTATTAAAAATGTATGTTATGATAATTATAGCTGGCTGTTTTTTTAGATCTAAAGATGGCAAATTAGCTAATTATAATTAGCTAATTATAAATAGCTATTTCGGGGGTTGAATCCAGATGTACATTGCACAGTTCTAGAAGTTCTAGAACCAAATAAAATAAATGTTATTTGTCTTTATTTATTTACAATAAAATGTAAAAGAAAAAATGTCAACAAGGACAAGAAACTAACGCAGAAAACGCTGCTCGTTGTGGAAGACAGGTCGTTGATACTTTGCCGAATCTCTGTTTTGGAAAGCTGCTTAAAATTTGAGACAGGCTGCCTCATTAGAACAGGGAACCAGTTTATTAGTTTCTTCTGTACCTAAAGGTGTTGAATACGTGCTGTATTTGTAAACGCAACTGAACTGATTAATAAAAAAGCAATGGATTGAATCCCAGATGTGGAGGGTTAAGACTTACATTTGTTTTTGTAGATGCAGCGAGGCTTGGCATCGCGCAGCTGCAGGTCAGCAGGCCGTTAAAACGTCGACGCTTGCCGCACTGCGAAACCGCTCCGCATTTTCTGTCAGCCTGTTCTCATATTGAGAAGATTCTGTTTTCAAAAATGAATCCCCCGACTGTAACCTCATATGTCAGTTGTATTTAACGTTTGTTGCTTAGAGAAGCACAGATCTAAATGAAAGTCCTGCAGGCATCTTTCACAAAGACACACGTCCATCACTGGGAGATGCCAATGAGATTCGTGTTACAGGTCCGAGAGTGGGGTTTCTTTGGGCAAATGAGAATTTAATGCTTCATGACACCGACTTATGGTTACTGTGACCGAAAGGGAAACATAACCAAAAGAATGTTAATTTTACCAAGCTTTATTGTATATAAATAAAATACAAGTGCCAATATATAAAATGTAGCAGAAATAGAAAAGAAGTGCAAAAGAAGTGATGGCGATGAAAATAATTCAAACTGCTCCCACAATTTTAGCCGAAGATGATATCCCCACATTGCTAGAAGTGAACAATATATAGCTACATTACTGCTCCGTAAACAGGATAACCTTCATTCCTGTTCATTCATTCATTCAGGGTTAATTTTGAACCCTTTGTCTCTGTTTGGTGCAAAGTGAACAAAACGAACCTTTTAGCTATCATCACTATAGAACACCACACCTATAATTAAATAAAGAAGAAAAACTCAAGATCAAACGCATACTTTTTTTTCTTTGTACGCCCGCTGTGAGCTTGTTTGCAGAGGGACAGAAGAAGAAGAAAATGGCGTCTGAGAGGATGAGTGAAAGGCGAGGAGCAGCTACCCTCCAGCAGCACTCCACGAAGAAATGCAATAAATTCCTTGTTGTTTTATGAAAATTTACAACTTTGTGATACAAGTTTATGAGTGGCCGTGCATGGGGATTGGACGGCAGGCTGGTCATGTGGACGCGCTTAACGTGAACATGAACTTTTTATGATTTCCCAAGTGGCTATAATACTGCAGCGCTGCTCTCCGACCCGAACAGCCGCCCTCTCCTCTCCTGCTTCGGCCGAACCTCGCCAGCCGCCGGGCGCACCTCATCGCGCGAACAAATGAAATTGAACGCTTTTAGCGAGCTGCTGAATAACAGCAGTGATCGTGACTGCAGAGCCGAGAAGAACAGCTACTGACAACAACCCGCCTTCCTCCTCCTCCCTCTGCTGATATTCCTCATCGGCTCCGCTTTCCGACGCCGATGGACCGACAGCCTGAGGAGGAGACAGTCCAAGCCTGGAGACACCATGCCGAAGACAGCATGTTTTTCGTAGACCTGTTTATTTTTTGCTTGTTTTCATTTGACATTACGTTTGATGACCAGCGGTGGAATGCACGATGATACATAACAAGAGTGCTTTATATCTCGACGTCCTCTCGCTGACATCAGAGGATCTGCGAATCCTCCTCTCCCTCGCTCTGGCTTTCGCTTCCTCACAGACCGGGTGAGATGCTGCTCCCGTGCTTCCAGCGCGTCCTGACGCATCGGGGAGCTGCAGGTGAGTCTGGATTATCGGTACAAGGGGCAGCGAGTTCGTCCCGCAGCTGTTAAAGAAACAACCCTTCCTTATTATGGGTAATGCATAAACGCTAGGATGGGGCATAAATTAAACAAATCAACGCTTCCGTGTTGGATTAGGTTCTGGGTTTGTTTCTGCAGACGAAATGGCATCTCCTGAATGTTGGGATTAGGTGGGGAGAGGCCATGTACTGATGGAGATGGGATGGCCCGGACCCGGGTGCATGTTGAGAAACTAATGTTGGCTTTGTTTTTAGAGAAGGTGTTGCGGATTTGACAGTCCAGAAAGCAGACGGTAGGGGATAAGGTGCCTACCGGCGCGCGTGTGTGTTTGTGTGCTGGTGGGCGGGGATACAGACTTGGTTGAGGCTGTCTTTCTGCCTCAGTTTGTACCTCTATCTGTGCTGGAAGATCTTCCAGGTTCTTTCAGCTCCTTCACATCCTGTGTGTGTGTGTGTGTGTGTGTGTGTGTGTGTGTGTGTGTGTGTGTGTGTGTGTGTGTGTGTGTGTGTGTGTGTGTGTGTGTGTGTGTGTGTGTGTGTGTGTGTGTGTAAACACTGGAATGCTGCTCCGTCCGTCAGAGCACTTTTATGACTTTGTTTCCCCACTCATTTCCTCCCTGTGGGTGGGTGGCCGGTGTGCTTTCTGTAGCGTCAGAATACCACCCAACACCCCGCGTCTCCTTTCCATCCTCACCCACAAACAAACCTGCAGCTCTGTCGTGTCTTTTTACAGCTCCGTTTGTCTTAGTTCCAAAACACCTTCAGTGAATGAAGTGCCCTCAATTCCTAAAACGCCCATTTATGGCTAGTCAAAACAACATGGTGTTTGAATTTCTCTTCAGGCGCAGTCTCATTTTAAAACAGAGCAGATGCGTAATCATTTTCTATATGCACAATGAGTAAACTGATATATTCATCTAGTGATTTCTTCTAAAGTCACCCTTCACTAAGTCAAGGCGCAACGCATTCGATATCGATTGGTTGAGAAGACATGCTTTCATATTTTGAAAACATCTAAGTGATGCAATAACAACTACCTTTTTATTTCACAAACCAGTCAAGATATAGAAAAGAAAACACATCTCCAACTTGATAATACATTATTAGACCACATTTATTTCTTTCTTTCTTTCTTTCTTTCTTTCTTTCTTTCTTTCTTTCTTTCTTTCTTTCTTTCTTTCTTTCTTTCTTTCTTTCTTTCTTTCTTTCTTTCTTTCTTTCTTTCTTTCTTTCTTTCTCATTTTCTTCGGTTTGTGCATGTATTGGGGGAAATGTCCTTGTTGCCAGTAGCTGTGTCCCTGTATAATGCGCAAAAGAATTGGTATTAACTCCACAATAAATGTCACACCTGCTTTAAATAATTACATTATTACAGATAGATAGATAGATAGATAGATAGATAGATAGATAGATAGATAGATAGATAGATAGATAGATAGATAGATAGATAGATAGATAGATAGATAGATAGATAGATAGATAGATAGATAGATAGATAGATAGATAGATAGATAGATAGATAGATAGATAGAAGGAAAGAACTTTCAGGATAGTCCAGCAAAAGGCTCTGGTGCCATCTAGCGTCACACTGATGGCAGTATGCATGGCCATGTCTGTTCACGTTAGGAGACATGCCTTGGATACGTGTGGCTTGAAAAATATAATTGTCTGGGGTGTGCAACTTTGTTGATTTAAACCACGAAAAAACGACTTGTTGGACAGAAAGATTGGCTCCTCCTAGTTTCATTCTTCCTCCGGAAAGCATGGCCGCGGCTGAAAATAAAGATGGCCACACAACATTAGTCTTCCTTCAAAACAGGTGTTGATAGCTCGGGTCCCTTCGGTCGAAGTAGTAAATACGCTGAGCCTTTGGACATTGTAACAGTTTGTGCTTTGGTGTGTATCTTAACCACTAGGTGGTGATTTCAACAGTTACGAAAACTGTTTTGCAACACCTCCGAATGTGCTCACAATCTGGTACCCTGTTGTCTTTGCGGTGAAATGGACAAAGAACAGCCCCGTTATAGTAAGAATAGGAGAAAAGGTTGGGCAGGTATTTGTCATTCCCCAATGTCAATTTCAAGAGCAACATCCTGTAATGTGTTCAAGGATGCGTATGAATTTAATTAGTTGTGACACTGATATTCAGTTTCCAACAGCAGTTGCGTAACTTTCTATCAGTCTGGGATTCAACATATATTTCAATGCATTTGATCCTACCCGAGATAAAATATATTTCTCCCTTTTAAGTGAAAAACGAACCCATTGACTTGATTTTCTTTGAAGGTGGATTTTTGACCGCCATGGTGACAATAGTTGATTTTGTCGGAACAGCTCAGCGCTGAGGTTCATGCTAACTAACTTTAACGCTTTGGAACATGTTTAAATTCTGATACTTTTTTTTTTTGGTACCGATTGTTTATTTATTTATTTAGATGTATTTTTTATTTACTTATTTATCTTTATTAAGTGTACGAAGTGTAATATTGTTATTTAGTTTTGTTTTGTTGTTATAGTGCTTTGTTTTTTTGTTCTTAGAAAAACCTACTTGCAGAGCAGCATATATTCACCCGTTAACTTTTAACCACTGGAAGGCTTGTGAAGCTGGAGGACTGCTCCAGCCGCTGATCGTCCGGTGAAGTGATCCGGAGAATGACTTCAGGGTAATGCGGGAGGTAATGGCGCTTCGCGCTGCCTGGAAACAATTAATACATTAAAACAAAAAACGCGGCAGTCAGGCCGTTTCTGGGAGTTTGTCATTAACTCGTGCTGGAGAGGTCAGTGAGAGGGAGCTAACACACACGCGCGCGCGCGCTCCTTCGTGATACCGTATTGATCCTCACTCGATGGCATCGTTATCAACGTTGATGATTAAATAAAGTAAAAGCCAGTTACTGTACCCTTCTTTTATTCTCACAGAGTTAGGTTCTGGATGTTGTTCCTTTAATGGAATTCCTCACGCTTTGTATTTCTAACCGTTAGGATGAATAAAAAACGTATTTATTTGAATAAATCTCCTTTAAGTAAGATGACATTGATTTCCGATCAATGTTAACATTTAAAGAAAAGCCTGGTAGCTCCGTAAAATTCTATTAAAATTCTTGAAAAAATAAAAAAAAAAACGAGAAAACATTTTAATTTAAGACAATCGAATATTTAGGTGAAAACTACACCGCAGGATGAAAAGTGCTGCAGCTGATATGAAGCATTCTGTTCGGTGCTTGTGTGCAGTCCTGTGAACAGAACATTTATCCATCTGCTGTTTCCAGCGGCTCTGTTTTCACTTCACCGCCATCTTTCGACTTTACAAGGAGTCATAAAGAGCAATAAAGCCATAAAATGTCCAATGCCTTGCGCGCGCGCGCGCGCACACACACACACACACACACACACACACACACACACACACACACACACACACACACACACACACACACACACACACACACACGCACGCACACAGACACACACGAGGGAGTAAAGAAGAGCCATAAAGTAGACTTCCAACTCTTTTAGATTTAATGTCGCTGATCTCTGAAGTTTCTCACATTCCTGGGCTTCTTTCAGCAGCCCTCAAATGTTTACACTGAAGTTAACTCGCAGACACACATGTCTGATTTACTGCACAGGACTACCGCCAGCTTAGCAAGTAAATCCGTTATGAAAAAGTTGAAACGTTTGGGCTTATTATCATCTTTGGAAGTCGTGGGAGTCCAGTGCAATCTGAAAATGTGGAGCTTCACTGCTGAGGCTTAAAATAGGAGGCTTCCCACACTGACAGCCTCCAAAACCTTCACATTTAACACTTCACCTATAACACTTTAATCTATAAAAGTCTCTAAAAGTAAAAACACAAATACATTATGAGAAAATACCACGCATGTGACCCAAACCTAAAAGCAGCTTGTACAAAACTAGGAAAACTTCCGCGTTTTCATTCACAATTTATTATGCACGTTTCAGTCTAGAGCTATGAGAAAACACTTTTTTTATATAAAAACATGTTACAACTGAACAAGAGGGTGAGCGTTACATGGTCAGTCAAGGGACTTTTTTTAATGATTGCTATTATTATAATAATAACGATAGTTACATTATTATTATTATTATTATTATTATTATTATTATTATTATTATTATTATTATTATTATTATTATTATTATTATTATTATTATTATTATTATTATTATTATTATTATATACAATAATACCTTGACACAAGACAATACAAGTAACATAACATAAAAGCTATACCATGCTATATTTATTTACTTACTTATTTATTACAAAGGGCAAGTTGCAGAGCCGCTGTGACCCGATGTAATGACCAAAACAACTAAGAAATTAACACAATAGAGCAATTAAACACTTTTTAAAGAATGGTGCGAAATATGTCCCCCTGTCCGCTGTAACTGTCATAAACACATGCTCTGTTTGTGCATAATGCACCAGACTTCTTGCAAAACACTTAATTTATTTGCCTTTTAGGGCTTTTTGGCTCCCAACCATCCAACAACGACACACAGCAACATGTACATAAAGCACAGCCCTGCTCTTCAATAGTAACCATGTTGTTATTTCCTCTCATATGGCTTTACAAGGAGGCCGTGTTGCATACATTGTTTTTAAATGAACAAAAAAAAAACAACCGTGTTTTGTAACCCTGTTTAATAAAGTTATTGTTTAACCTGCGTTGTCTCAGCATCAGCAGCTTTACATTTCGACACAACAGACCAACAAAGTATCAAGTAACTCACCGAGGCTACCTTTCATGCTTTTAATATGCGTTGTGATTAATAATATGTATTACTGGATGTAAAGCCTCCTTCATTCAGTTTGAAAACACGCCTTTTATTTGACTCGTTATATTATTTTACAACCAAACTTTGGATTCAATGTGATATAGCCCAATTAAATAGTTTTTTCCCTTTTTGTTTTGTTAACAACTAAAATTGGTATGTGCCTTTTACAGCTTGCTTTTCACATGAGTTAAAAACAAACAGAAACTCATTAAAAATATTTTGTTTTTTAAACACAATACTTTTTTATCGAGGTTTCCTTTTCACTGTGATATGTTTGGAAAAGATTGGTGAATAAGGTTGAGAATAAATCAAATAACATTTCATGTCATTTAATGACAGCAGGTAAAACTATTATAATTCAAATTGAAAGACACCTTAGTTCGCTTTTTTAAATGAACGAATCACTTGTAGCAAAAAGCTAGACCTGTTTTGGTCTTAATCGTTTCGAAAATAATTAATAATTATGTAAATAATTAAGAATAATAATCATTAATAATGTTTGAAGTGTGATTACACTGTTTATTGTGAGACAATATACATATTTATATGTAAGCTCTTTTACCAGAATAAAAGTTATTGATTTAAACATTTATTGGCGCTGTCGCTGTAAATGTTGTATTCCATGTCAGAATAGGGGATGTGAAACCCACCAGGTCGCTTGTTATGCCGTTGCGCTGAAAGGGGGACTCTAGGTAACGTAATGAGAGTGTTAGCATCCTGTGTCTGTCCCGGGCTGCTGGCCATCCCCGTCCTTGTTGCTGCTCATCAATGATTAAACCCCAGTCAGCTCCAAAACAAGTTGGCTGCTTCCCGTTCCCACAAAGCGGGGAGGAAACAGCGTCCTGCCGACGCGAGAGAGGCCAGGAGAGGGGAGGTGTGGGTCAAAAAGCAAAAAGTAGGTAAGCAACCACAGAAAGGCTGCAAATTTCAAATTCAGCTTCTCCACCATGGACCACACGAATTCGGCGTTAAAATGTTCCCACTTCCCAGTCATATCCGCAGTGTCTTTAATAGGAGAAGAGCTCGGCTTTTGGGGAATGCGTTGGGTGGGAGGGTAAAGTAAAAGCAAAAATAGAGTCTTTGTGTCGATTTATCAGTCGGACTGTCTGTAGTTTGGCCGTGGGGACAAGCTGCAGCCTGTGAAGGAAACAAAGAGAGAGACAGAGAAGAGGAAGATTTATTTATGGCTGCGGTTATTTTACAACCTTGCTGACACAAATCAGGCTTGGAAATCTCTTTCTTTCTTTCTTTCTTTCTTTCTTTCTTTCTTTCTTTCTTTCTTTCTTTCTTTCTTTCTTTCTTTCTTTCTTTCTTTCTTTCTTTCTTTCTTTCTTTCTTTCTTTCTTTCTTTCTTTCTTTCTTTCTTTCTTTCTCTCAACGAAGAACAAACTGATCTGTGTGTGTTATGGGAGGTCGGTGTTGTTAATTTGAGCGTAGTTATTTCTTTGATTTTATCTGCGTTTTGATTTCACTACGCTTGGTTCAGGTAAAATACATCACAGACATCAGAAACATGATTTGATACTCTAAAAGATGGTGGTTAATCTTTAGCTTTTGAGCAACTCTATGTTTAATGTACTATAGTTTTTATTAAGATTAGTTAGAATTTTAGAATTCAACATGTTTTCTTCTGTGTTTACATTTTATGTCTATTCTAAATTTACATTTTAACTAAACGAATTGAAACCAATAATTTGTATATTTGTCTTGTTAAGATACTAATGTGCACCTAAAGGTAATTTCCGTGATTCGTTTGCCATGTAAAAGCTTGCAGGCCTAATCAGTGTCATTGAAACTGAAAAAATTGATTTTTTTTTAGGACTGTTTCTTTTCTTCTTCTCGTCTTACTTTCCAGACTAATCAGTGTCTCAGCAAAGTAAAATAATTCACGGCACACATTGATCACATCCAACCACTTCCAAAAACTTCAGAGGAGGCTGGGACAGACAGACAAACATTAAACTATATTCAGAGGACTGTCATTCGACCAGGTCTTGTTCTAATGAAGAAAAAGGAGGGCCTATGGAAGAGGACACACACGTCGGTAGAGTATCGTGATGTAAATCAACCCAGCGAACAATTAAGGTCTACCAGTTACAAACATACAAACATCTAAATTATAGGAGTAGAGCAGAGCGTGTATTCTACAATAAGCTCACTCGGATCCCCTTCTACAAACAAAACACGCAATCACACAGGGTGATATACGAGTCGTGCGCTTTCCTGCATCTTGTATTTGTTCCACAATTTCATTTCAATGCGTTCTGCTGGCTATTATCAACAAAACGCAATGGATGTGTGCTCACTTTCCCCTGGTGGTGCAGCACCTCAACCATGCACACACACCCACGGGCGGGCGCTAGCTGCAGGTTTTATGGGTCCAACATCAGATGAAGGACGATACACAAGAAGAGACACAATCAATTTAACGCGCGAAGAGTTCCGCTGTGATTGCGCAATCTCACCGGGAGCAGCAGGAAGATTAGAAAGAGAAATGAAATGACAATTAGATAGGAGAAGGGAGCGGGAGATTGAAGAAGGGAAATAAGAAAGGGGGGGGGGGGGTCGTGGTGGTTCCCAGACCCCCTCCTCTTCCTCCTTCTTCACTCCAACGAAAGGAAAAATGAGGCAAACTAATGCCAGGCTTCTCATTGGACAGTGTTTGGTCAGCTGGTCTCTGACTCCCCTATTCTCCTCACCCAATTCCTGTAACATACACACACATTGACTCTTGCTACTGAGCCCCACACTGCCCAGGACTGGCACCCAGCCACCCCAACTTCACCTTCCTCACCCCCTCCCAATCTGCGATAAACTCAGTGATAGCAGCAGCCCGTCGGACTGTGGGCTATAAAACACAACAAATCATAAAGTGCAGGCAGGGAAAGCAGAGGAAGGAGGACGGGAGGAAGAACCGTTAGCCTCAGTCTACTCCTCCTTCTTCTTCATCGCGTTATCACTGTTGTTGTGTTTGTTAGTGCCCTCCTGTGCTCCCCTCTTATCTTCTCCTCCTCCTTTCCCACTTTTACCAATGAGTTCATATTTTGTAAACTCCTCTTTCCCGGTTATACCGGGAACGGGTGGGGGCGGCCAGGCGGCGTCAGCAGAGCCATTCCTCGGTCAGATCTCACTTTATTCATCGGGATACGCCGACCATCCGCTCAGACACTACCCGGGGGCAGCAGCGGTGACTGCGGCCGCGGCTTACAGTGCTCACCAGGAGAAGCCTTATCCAACCACTACATACTACCAGCAGGCTGCGAACGGAGCGTACAGTGGGCACCGAGCGGCGGGGGTGGCGGTCGGGGGCGCGTCCGGACCTGGCGGATGCGACTACGCTACAGCAGCGGCGGCGGCAGCTGCAGCGGCAGCCACGAACTTTTACCGAGACAAGGATCATCCGTGCAGTCTGGAGGAACACCAGCTTGCTTTGAGCCAAGACGGCATGCATCGCAAAGTGGAGTGCGCTGGGCTAGGAGGAAAGGGGCTATTTGGAGAATCGATGGATGACAAACAAACAGTGCCAACTCCAATCTATCCGTGGATGCAGCGGATGAACGCATGTAACGGTTAGTGTGTCTTCCTTCTTAAACTGACGTTTTGTTTCCTCTGTCAGTCAGCCTCACTTCCCCCTCCTCTTACTGAAGCTGCTTTATAGAACTCGTTTGTTGGCTTACCAGCCAGTCAAGAGCTTGGTGTTTTATTGTCCGTCATAAAACTGGTTTGTTTGGCTCAAAGCTGCAGTCACTGTGTGACCTAGGCTGCTCGCTGACGCAGCTACCGAGCAGGGGCAGCTAGGTTAAAGACAAAGTCTGCCAAATATTGCTGCGTCACTTTGTCAACTTGTTTTGCTTCTTTCTGAATGGTTTTCTTAATACCCCTTTAATTTGTAACTTCCATAAAATTTATTTTCATTCAAAAAACATACTTTTAAAAAAACAGTTGCTTCTGTTGATCAAAAATAATTCCATCTTTTGATCAAAGATTTCATTCCATTTTCGGAACTTTATTTCATGCAGCGTTAGATACCATAATTCCTACGCATTGTATACTGATTATTTCAAACGGAAGTGACAATAACGCGACTGCAGCGATGCAGTGAAAGTTGGACTAGAGGCAGCTTTAGTTTGAAAATGTGGGATTTTTAAAAAATGTCTGTCTTTTTTCACTACAGCATTAAATCAAAGCAAAAAAAGTGGGATGCTGTGGCTCAAAACAGAATTGTGGAAAGAAAATGTTTTGTTTGAGGTCGTTAATAGCTAATAGCACATACCTTTCAAAAGGCTCCAACTGGAAAAGATGTGGAGAAAACAGCAGTAAAAATAAAACAGAAAAAATTTAAGCTGTACACAGCAGTTAGATAGCTTATGTAATATTAGAACAAAACGATCAAGACAAAAAGAAAATTATCTGTTAACAAATTTGGTTTGGAACGCTTTTATTGCATGTTAATATTCAAATATGTGGCAACAATGCGGACTGTCCGCATATTCTGTCTCTGATTGATCCAGAATCTGCTAAACTGACATCCCCCTCTGGGCGAGTAATCTAGATTTTGGGATATTTGGCCTCGGTATAAGAACAAGTATTTTTATTGAAATCTTACATTATTATTATTGTAATTAATGTTAGTAATATTTATTATTACTACTACTAGTAGTAGTAACAGTTTTAGCATAAGCAACTTGCACTGATCCTTAAAAGAAAGACGGAGACGTTTACAATTAACCAAAATAAGGTGTCACAAAATGTGTTTAGGCTTTAGTTTGAATGTGACCTCTTGCGTGGCTCTGTCTCTCCTTATCTCATAGGAACCTTTGGCAGCCCGGGCAGACGCGGCCGGCAGACATACACGCGCTACCAAACCCTGGAGCTGGAGAAGGAGTTCCACTTCAACCGGTACCTGACGCGGCGGCGGCGCATCGAAATTGCGCACGCACTCTGCCTCACAGAGCGGCAGATCAAGATCTGGTTCCAGAACCGGAGGATGAAGTGGAAGAAGGAGAACAAACTCATTAACTCATCCTCGTCCTCCTCTTCCTCCTCCTCCACGGTAAACGGCACAGACGAGGAAGAGAAACGGACGGAATGAAATTAAAGAAAATGATAAGAGACATTAACTGGAAGAAAAGGATGGAAGAAAATCCATGCTGATTATTCCCAATCTGTTTGTAAAGTGTGGACATTTTGTACGCTCACGACTTCATTCCTCTCTGTTTGACGACTCAACCGTGTGGGTCATTAAGAGGTATAAAATGTTTTTCTCCGTGCTTTTCTCTAGGATCTGTGCCTCTCAGCCCAGTCTCGGTTAAAACACTTAGTATTTGACATTTCTACTCGTTTCTAATGCCGACCTGTTATATTTAAGTGCTTTTCCCCAAAACATTTAAAACCAAAAATGCATTCTCCTGAATCGTACCACCGATACTAAATATTGAAACATAAGGAGCCACAAAATAAAGTGAAAAGCAATGGGAAGATAAATAGAAGAAAAGGAAGAATAAATAAAAATTCCATACAGATGTCTTGTTTGGGTGTTAAAACACACACACACACACACACACACACACACACACACACACACACACACACACACACACACACACACATGTCTATATATATATATATATATATATATATATATATATATATATATATATATATATATGTCTATATATATATATGTATATATATATATGTATATATATATATATGTATATATATATATATATATATATATATATATATATATATATATATATATATATATATATATATATTGAAACGTTTTAATTTTATTTGCATATTGCTTTTTTCTATGAGATAAGAAATCAGGTTGAGGTGCAGATGGTGTATTAGCAGCAGTGATTTAAGGAATTCCAATAAAACTACCTAATTTGTTACGGTTATAATTTGTGGGGTGGGTGTTTTGTTCTTGTTTGTTTTTGTATCAAGCACCTGCTTTGAAAAAAAAACACTTCCTCTTTGTGTTTCTCCATTCTGTTTGCTATACTGTTAATTGAGCAGTTATTAATGCTGGATTGTGTTCCACGCATACTAAACAACATGGGGAGGGAAAGAAGTTGATATATGTCCTATGGTGTACATACTGTAGCTCAAATATACAGATTTAGGCAAGGAAAATCCCTTTGCATTGTAAAAATTATTCAGCCTGAAAGGTTTTGGTGGTATTTGGCCCATACTTTTTCACTTGGTTGTAAAACAAGTGTGTGGAAGTGTTGACCTGCTTATGTTGTCCTCCAAACTACCTAAACAATTTCAGAAAAGTGTAAATTTGATTAAATTTGTAGGTTTATCTTAGTGTTTTGTCAAGTACGTACTACCTATGAGAAATAAACTGTAAAGAAGTGTATGATGAAATTTTGTTTTATATGGGGGGGGGGGTGACATATTAATTCACCAACACTAACAAAGAGGGACTTCATACTTCCATATTATGATGTTGAAGACAGGTTTATTTCATGATTTAGTGCCTTATGTCTGTTTGCGCCCAGAGACCGATAAACCTTTTAGTCATTTTCATGTAAGCGTGAAACATGCAACACATATTTGATACGAGGCCGGAAATGTTGGTTCGGTAGCGGAGTTGGGTTCTGGAGGGCCGGGCCTTGCGGGGCCAGTTAGGTGTGATGCTCCTCAGGGGAAGTTTCGCCAGCTTGAACCAATTAATGAGCAGAGCCAGGCAGAGAAAGTTGACCTATCCTCAAGCAGGCCAGTCTGACAAGTTGCACATATACACACACACTTCACCCAGACAAAGTGGACAATGGCCAGTGACCTTTTGAACTGTTCTTGTCCCCAGAGTGACCAGCAAGCAGACCTCCATTTGAATTTCGCTGATGTGAACACATGCATGCGCGGAAATAAGGCAAATTGTTTCTGGGCTCAGCTTGTGTAAGGATTCAGCCTAGCTGTGAACCTAAACAGGACCATTAACAAAATCAGCATGCATTCAGCTCCTAGTTCCATCCTTATTCAGCAGCTCCCGCATAAAACTTTATCAAAATATACTATAATTTTAATATTACAGCCAACAATTTATTAAAACGAGCCTATATACATACTTAGCTGAAAACAAGTAAACATAGATTTAGCACAATCGTTTTGAACAGATGGTTCATCAAGAGCATGTTGAGGAGGAAACGTTGATAAGTGTTTCACCAGTCAAATATATGTCAGTTGTTAAACTGATTAAAATCTCTTGCTTGCTGTGGTTGAGCTTTTAGATATAAAAAAAATTGGTTAACAAATGTGTTCATGTACAACACATGCTACAAATAAGACGGTGGAAGATGTCTGCCTGATGTGGAGAGGAAACCATTTTCATGTCATTTAAACAAAGACACATCACCGGTATTTGTGTGTTCACCTTTTGGAAACATTGCCTACATACACTTCCCTTTATAAGACATAATTTACAATAAAGAAAATCTTTATAAGGAGAGCAGTTTGAAGTCAGAACAGATAATGTGTAATGGTAAACAGAAAAAGTATCAATCCCTTCTTCAGCTATTTCACCTTTTTAACTCCCTCACTCCAGAAACAAAGATTGTTGATCTGAAATTTAAATCCACTCTGTATTTTGTTGTTATTATTTTTTATTACTGGTATTATTATGTAGCTTAGTTAATAGGTAGTATGCATCCACAGGCTAATTTTAAGTCAGTTTCTAAGCAGTTGGGCGTGTGGAATGCAGACTGTAATGGACACCTCCTCACACAGAGTAAATCTATTGATATCTTTCCAAAATTAAAAATTTAATTCCTGATCTGTCCCCTGCTCTAATCAGTGTGTCAGAGTTGCAACAAAGCATGCCTACTCTGGTGAGTCCAACTCAGACACACACAGGCACAATGGCCTGTAATGCATCCCAACCAAGAAACCAACAAATAATAAATCAGCAGATTTCTATCCTGTGTGGCTACCACAGATCAGGTTTGACATTCCACCACTGCAGTTTAGGAGAAGGTAGAGGAAAGCAGAGAGAAGTGTCAGCCAAAGATATTACCCTGGAAAGAAGGAAGGAACAAATAATGAAAAAAAAATCTATGTTTTCTATAAAATTGTATGGAATATTGCCATAGTGACCATATTTGTTTGTGTACGTCGTGGAAGAGGTTGGGGTATTGTGCATTGCACCATCTACTCCTCTAGTATACTAAAAATATTTTTTTCAGTTGGTTTTAAGGGGAAATGTTTCACCAATAAGAATATAGACACATCAGGAAGAAGATTTGATGATTGTGTACAACTTACCTTCTGGGGGAATATGTTGTAACTATTTATAAAAAGGAACATAATGTCCTGCTTTTCCTCTGATGGGGAATTCTATCTGTTCCTTTTCCAGATTGCTTCCCTGCCGACAAACACATTTATAGTATTTTAGTAGTTTCAGAATTGAGCTTTTATTATTTTTCCTATAGTATATATATATATATATATATATATATATATATATATATATATATATATATATATATATATATATATATATATAAAATACATATTGTTGACTGTAGAGGGGAGCGATTGATTGCTCTGCACTGTGAGCTGAAGGTGGAAGTCAGCGTGTTGTTATTGCCCCGTCTGTGTTCATTATCATTGAGTATTCTTATGTTCTCCTGCTCATAATTTGAACCCTCCCAAAAGGTCAGTAAAGAGGCCTGAGTGATAGGACACATTTGATTGTTGCACTATGGGAGAAAGGGAGCACATATAGTAGGAATGTCCCTTCTTAAAATACTTAAAGTTTTTCTCTTTGCCCTTCTTTCCGTCTTCCAATAGGTGCAATACAAACATATTTGCAATAGGTGGCGCTCTTAATTCACCTCAGCATCGCTGCCAGCCGAAAGATAGTTGGAGGAAGAGGGGGAGGAAGAGGCTTCCCCCGCCCAAGCCTTTATCTATAGAAACCTCAGAGCATGAATTACCTCTGCAAAGTCATCAGCGAGAATTTACGAGTTGTTTGCAAAATCACGTGACCGCACCCCTCCTTCTTTGTGTGTTTCCCTGTCTCCTCCCTCACCTCACCCCTCACCTCCCCATGACACACACACGCATACACAGATCCAGATCCAACATGCACACACAACCGCTACCCCACCCCCCTATTTGGACAGCGCATACATAGCTAAAAACGAAGTACAGTGCAACGCCATAATTCACTAATACATCATAAATCGTTGAAAGTACCGCGTTATAACGACCAAGAGAAATCTGACAAATCAAGCCCCCTGTGACTGCTCAGCTGTTAGCCTGTAACTATTTAAAACAACTAAATGAGTTCTTACTTTGTAAACTCGTTCTCAGGGCGCTACCCGAATGGCCCCGAGTACCAGCTGCTAAATTATGGAGCAAGCAACAACGCGAGTACAGGGACGTACAGGGACTCCTCCTCTGCCACCATGCACCATGCGACGGGCTCTTATGGCTACAGCTACAATGGCATGGATCTGAGCGTAACCAGCCGGGGAGGAGAGGGCAACAGAGCCGCGCACACCGGAGGACACTTCGGCGGAGGTTCGGCAGTGGAGGACTCCAGGGACTTAGGCTTCAGACAGTCGGCCAGTTGCTCGCTCTCCTCCGCGGGAAATTCTCTCCTGGCAGGCGGTCGTGAGAACAGCAAGCTGTGCAAACAGATACCGTCTCCCACCTCAGAACAACCAGGAAGCAGCAACCTCAGCTCTCCAAACCTGTCCTCCTCCTCTTCCTCCTCCTTCTCCTTCTCCTCCTCCGCCGCGGCAGCTGGTGGTGCGGCGCAGCGCTCCACAGAGCCTGAGAACGCTTCACAAGGCAGCGAGGACCGGCTCCATACCCGCGAAATCGGCGATGGGAGTAATCTACCGTCCAATAATGAGCATTCGCAAGCTACCCAGAAGCAGGATGGCGGCCCGATGGGATCAGCTGCTGGCAGCGACGCACAGACACCCCAGATTTTCCCCTGGATGAGAAAACTGCACATAAGCCATGGTACATTTTGGCTCTCGGCGTTACAGTTTTACCTATTTGTTTGCAAGAAGTTCACGCCGCAAGCTAAGTTTGTTGAAAATAAGTAGATGTTGAGTCATTCCAGTTTGTGGGAATTATTTGGAGAGGAAGATTTTTTTTCTCCATAAAGCATCTAGGCTTTAATATGATTTGAGTAAACGGAGTCTTAAATAATGTTTGACAAACAGCAATAATGCATCCTTTTTGACTGATCTATTCTGAGTATACTGCACAAATTGTTTAGTCTTGATCAAAAAAATAACTTCAGTTAAAAAAATGTTTCTTTAAATTGCAATTTATTTATTTTTTCCACCGATTGAATTCTAATTGTAAATCATAGTCCAACCAAAAAGCGCAGTTTGCTCTATGTTTTCGGTGGCTGATTGCGCAGCTCATTTTATCCCCACACCCTTTAAAGCAATGCTTGGATTGCCGTCCCTCTTTGCGCCTGTTTTATTTTAAGTCTCACAAAAGCGTTATATATCTGTCAAAGGTGAGGCAAGCTGGACTGCAAAGCAAAGCAAAGCTCCCATCTGGGGAGCATGCAGGGCCGGGTGTGAAGAAAAGGCAGCAGGGAAGAAAAGAAAGAGAGCCTGCCATGCTTTAGATGTTGTTGCTGCTTTGAAAAGTCAGGCTTTATTAGGTGTGGAAACTTTATTAAAGAGGTGAGGCAGAGGACGAGGCAATAAAACCCTGAAGGGACCTGAAGGAAATTGAAGGACGAGAGTGATGTTACTCCTGAATGGATCAGGATTGTGAAAAACAAAGCAGACCTTTCAGAACCGATTGTGGCAGAAAAATAATTTATTTGGCTTTTATTTGTTGCGCTCGTTTTATCAACGCTTATGCACGAGCATTTTTGTCCGCTGTGCTCTTCGTGCGCAATAACAGTCAAACACCTGTAACTACAATATCAGATGTAATAAAGCGACTTTTTCAGACGTAGGCCCAAACTTTTGCTTTCCATATATTTTGTGTAAAAACTGAACAAATGGTGCCTCCAAATGAGGCGAGTGTTCACAGACTATTACCCCCTCCCCCCACACAGGTTTTCTGATGATGCCCAGTTTTGTCACACATGGACCCCTCTGTCCTAACGGCGTTGTGTTCCTTCCAAACCCCTCAGATATGACGGGCCCGGACGGGAAACGGTCACGGACAGCGTACACCCGCTATCAGACTCTGGAGCTGGAGAAGGAGTTCCACTTCAACCGGTACCTCACGCGGCGGCGGCGCATCGAAATTGCTCACGCGCTCTGCCTCACGGAACGGCAGATCAAGATCTGGTTCCAGAACCGGAGGATGAAGTGGAAGAAGGACAACAAGCTGCTAAGCATGAGTCTGGCCACGGCTGGTACCACCTTCCAACCCATGTAGTAAAAGCCCTCTGAAAGTACCCGGCGGTACGGCTTGATGACGTGTCGCTGAGGTTCGTGGGAGGCAAACATGACTTAAAAGTGCAAAGTAATGAAAAAAAGAAAAAAAACCTGAAAAAAATAGAAACATAGAAACTAAAAAAAGCAAGATTCCAACTTCTGCTTTATAACAACTTATGTTCTCAAATTAGCAGCTGTAGTGCACAATACAGCAGCGCAGCACTTTTATTCGTTTGCTATGTCGGTGTTTCAGGGCCACAGAATAATACTAACAGGTACTCTAATGAATACACACACACACACACACACACACACACACACACACACACACACACACATATATATATATATATATATATATATATATATATATATATATATATATATATATATATATATATACATATCTCTGTGTATATGTGTGTGTGTGTATATATATATATATATATATATATATATATATATATATATATATATATATATATATATATATATATATATCATACTCCCAGATGATCGACTTAAGGTCTTACTTTGCAGCCGCACTACCTGCCTATCTGTGAATGTTGTCTTGCTTGTCAGGTGGGATATTTTGCTGTTGTTGATGTGCTTTCTGTTGCAGCCAGAAAGTTATTCACCCCCTGAAGCTCACCTTTATCCCTCTCCCGTCCACTCACCTTGACGCGGTGTTGTTACCCGCAACATTGGAATCTGCACTTATTTTTATCGTGGAAGAATGTATGCGCGAGCATGTTTAGGGAAGTAATTGTGTAAATGTGCGCGTGAGTGGTTTTGTTTGTAAACAAATCTGCCTGGCCTTCTTGTCTCTATCTGTTATTGTTGCTGTATACATTATTGAAATAAGCGCAACTCATATTGTTGTAATAGTAATAATTTGTTGGAGTGTACACAGATATCGTGACAATTTATCAGTGACTGTTTTGCTGTCTGCGGTTGCTTTGTGTGAGTGCGTGGATGTGTGACGTCTGTGCGGTATCGTGTCCCTGTAAACTTTGTCATTGAGCTTTTTGTAACTGTTTGTAACCTTGAGTAAAACATAATTACGAATAAAGTTTCTCACAGTAATCCAAAGAGGACAGCATGATGCTGCTTTGCACAACCTAAAGGGTTTTTTTTTTAGTTTCCGTGGTGCCGAGATACATCCAAAACGTCATTTTATGCCAACACATCGTCATCTAGCTACAGAAAATAAATGTCTCGACCACTTTCTGCCAAAATACTACATCTTCAGAAAACATCCATGTTAGTTTACGTACCTTTTCTTGGACTTTAGCATGGGATGTGCAGAAAATAATCTTAATAAGGAGCATTTTGTGTTTTTCATTTGAGCGAACTGTTAGTACCATAACTGGGCTTAATGTTCTCCAAATATTCCTCTATTTTGCAGGTCAGTCTTGAGTCCATGAGCCTAGAAATTCCAAGGGAGTATCTTCATGGACAAAGGTGGTGTTCTAGCACAACTTCACACTTCAGGGAACTACACAGCGAAACACACAGCCAGCTGATCCAAACAGGCCAGTTTTCTTCTCTGCAGAGAAACGATAACAAATGATCAGCAGTAGACAAATGGGTCACGTTTCTGTCTTTTCCGTCTCGAACGGATGCTGCTCCCAGAGAAATTAAGTTATCTTCTCCTGGCTTCCACTTGTAAACAACCGAATGAACTTTTAAACTCACCGACTGCTGCTGCAGTTCCCCTGCTTTTCTTTCTGAGTTACTCAGGAGCCACATGGGTCCTTCTTCGAGCCTCATCTGGATACAATCTCCCGACCCGTGTCTGTGTGAGCTGCTGTATAAAGACATGCGTAGATTTAAAACTAAAGCCCCTTCCTGCTTTGGGCCACACTATAAAATGGAGGCAGCATTGACATTTGCGTGTCAAACATATGAGGGTTTTTATTTCCAAGTTGGATCGTAAAAATCTGTTCTGATTCCTCTCACTGGCTCCCCTCTGGTCACGTGGGGTCCATAAAGTTAGTTTTATGGTTTAGGGGAGTTGACAGCGTACTATGTATTTCACATTCTAGAAAGCAAGTGACGTTTTAACGGCTTCACGTGGATCCTAAAGGGGTCAGTAAAATAGAGACGGAGCAAGAGAAGCGGTGTGTGTGTGTGTGTGTGTGTGTGTGTGTGTGTGTGTGTGTGTGTGTGTGTGTGTGTGTGTGTGTGTGTGTGTGTGTGTGTGTGTGTGTGTGTGTGTGTGTGTGTGTGTGGGTGACAGAGAGGGAGAATGGGAGATGGAGATGGGACAGGCCACTACTAGCGGCAGCTGTTCTTGCTCAGGTTCACACTTGGAGCCTGGTGATCTGCGCTCCGTTCCGCTGTGGACTCTGAGAAAAGAAGAGTCAGGGCGCACAGTAAGTGGAATAAGGACTCACGGTAAGTGGGAACTAAATAGAGAGAGGGGTGGGTTTAGTAAAGTGGTAGCGAGGGAGCTGTGTAACTATGTCACTCATTTACTGTGAGCAGTACTCCTGTATGGACGGGTCACCAGCTGGTCGAGGTGTTGCACTTGTGTGTGATAGCTATAGTGAAAACAATGGTTTGAGCTTTTCCACTCCCAGAGCAACTGCCTAGCGCTAGATTTTTATTTTTCACATTTTAAATATTTTAATGAAATATTTGAAGATATTTGTAAACGAGTGCACTTCAATGCCAATAAAGAGAAAACGAATCTGTAGATGTTAATGTTAGGGGATTGGAGAATTGTTAGTGCAAAAACAAAAACAAAAAAAAACAAAAAACAGACGGTCTCCCTGAACAAATTGCCCAACAAAGCTTTTTGTGTGTGTGTGACACATCTTGTGTGTTAAATTGCCTTATTGTGGATCAAGACTTGTAAAATATCCACATTTGTTCGTGTTTATGAAGATACTTTTTGACAAGCTCACGTGAGCACACACATGTTCAGGTCTGTGCCATGCGTTCAAATCGTCTGCCTCCACCTTCGTGTTTTCAGACAGTCAGGGTGTGAAATTATAAGACATGAGAAATGGACGCAAAGATTTAGAACCTGCTTGGAATATTTTTTTTTTATTCTGAGCGCACAGACAAACACATTAACACGCACCTAACCCAGCCAACCCCCCCCCCCCCCCCACACACACACACACACACACATACTCACCTTTCGTGCGCAAACAGAATAAGTATTGAGTCAGGCTTGACCCTAATTAATTTTTGTGAAAGCAGGATATGGACCGGTTTGAATGTAAAACCCAAGGAAATGGTGAAGAACTGAAGAACTGTGATAACGATTTACTGAGTTAATCCAATGTGTTTAGCATCCAAATAATTTACCACTATATAGAATGTAAATATTGAGACTTGTGCAGCATTGATACTATTAAAATATTTTTAAAAACATATTATAGAACGAAACGGAACATATCTTTTTGGAAACCCACCAGTATTTCAATAAAGCTAATACTGTCAAAATGAAGTACAAAGTGAAACTGTAATTCAAGCCGATTATTATAGGATAAATAATCTGTCATCCTTAAATTAAACATAGTTAGTTACAAATAAAATCCAATATGCTCTTTTTGACAGTAAAATTTCTAAAACATTGTTTGATAATTTAAATAAGTCTGTGTGAAGCATCAATCATTTTTAAATGTGCAATATAATTAATGTATCCATTATATAGCGAGTAGAAATGGATGAAAGTTGTGAATAAAACCAGTGGCATTTAATTGTTAATTCTGGATCTGGAATTGCTGATCAAGCTCTCTTCTGTGTCAGAAAACTGCCCAATGACATGCTGGGGTTTTGTTGTTGTTGTTCTTTTGTTTTTGATTATTACTGTGCTTTTCTCCTTCCGACCGACTGTTTATTTCAGTGTCTTTTAAAGGTGCGACACCTCAACAGTACTCACGGGCTAGACGCGTGTTCTTATTTAAAATTATTGCATCGATGCAGCGACAAACGTTTTACTGAGAAATATCTGAATGGCTGTTAAATACCCATTTATTAATTTTTTTAATGAAAAATTATTCTTTCACAAGATCATGGTTACAGGCTTGGTTAAGTGGTAAGGAGATTCTTACTTTAATTACTGTTTTTCTTTTAAACTTTCTTTTGTTGCCTAAACAATGCTTTCTGTGGCCTTCACATATAAAGCAAAAGACTTGATTTTCTACAATAGAAAAACTAAGTTGCTGATTCTCTAAGTACATACAATCGTTATAATGTAATTAATAAAAATACAATTATTAACAACTACATTGATTGTGGTCTAAAGAGAAAACAAATTAATGAATAAAATAAACAAATAACATTATACATTAAGGATATTAAGTTATTATTCATGTTACAATATTTATTCTGTATGTAGAAGAGGATTTAGTGTTTCTGTGTGGGAATCTTAGGTGCCGGTTTGCTTGTGTTGAGCCCACTGAGCTTTGCTGCCTCACTGCGCAGCGCCTTTAGGGATTGGTATGGGTCTTTGAGGAAGTTTCAGTTCAGTAAACAGGAAGGCAAAAAACTCCCTATTCCATTTTTCATCAACTTCCTCCCTTTAATGATGATACAGGAACGTGGTCCGTGGCCCCCAGCCCCTTTCCTCCCACATAGCTCCTCGGGGCTTTCAGACGGGTAGAGATATAGGGCTCTTTCCATTCTATAAGCATTGAGAAAAGCTTCGGAATGAGCAGCCAGTTCTGTGGGCTCCTTTGTTTTTACTGTGTGTGATCGGTTTCGGCAGTTTCAGCCAAGAGGCGTTTTCCTTGACGTGCATTATGTGCATTGTGTGTATAGACTTGCTGCTTATTTGAAGCTGTCAGATGGGCTGAGTTTGTCTTTGCAGCTTGTGTGTTTGTGATGATGAGTGGGGTGAGGAACTAATGAAACTGACCTTTTATTGCCGTGCTTTGCAGAAGGCGTGTGTTTGCCTGTCTGTAAGGGAGAGTTGAAGGTTTCACGGGGTTGACGTTTGTTGCGTTTAATTGGGTTAGAGCCTGAGAGAGGTGAAACAGGTAGGCTAAATTACATGGGCGTGGTCGGATTGTTTCTCTGTGTGCTTGTTTATTTGAAATCGTGCCTCTCTTTTACTTGAAGAGATCTTGATCTGTTTTGGATATTTGCTGCGCCGTTGGTGTAAAGAGGCAAGTGTCAGCAAAAAAAAGGAAAAAATCCTATTAAAGAATGGCCAGCCTTCCCTTTTCACTGCTGCCTGACACTCTCCTACTTTTCCACTTTGTCACCCGGACCAGGGTCTCCTGCACAACGTTTCATCTGGCATTTGACAAGGTTCTGCTGAGTCGTTAACGTAACAGCTCGCGTGCTCACAGGTCCATACGTCAGGCATGATGGCCTTTGGACACTGATAGGGGTGAAAAGTTCAGTCAAAACTCATGAATAATGAACGAGATGGAGTCACCGCGAGGTCAGCAGACAGGGTCGAGCTGAGCAATGCAGTGAAGGCTTCCGCGCAAGCGCAGACTGGAGAGAAAGCTTCCAACAGTCCGCCCACATCAACAGTGAATTGTTTACCTCACCAACATGGGGGAATGGTATTAACAGTTGGCTGGTTTTAGAAGTGTCCCCTATTTTGGAATCAGATGTGCGGGAGAGTGTGAGGTAAACAACAAACTTCCTCTCATGAGTTCGGCCTTGCTGGGTAAGAACTCAATAATGGCTCAATCTGGCCAGACAATAAAGCATTTTTTTTTAATTATCTACAGGCAACAATTTAATGAATAATCTTTTAAGTCTATAAATGTTTCTGCATAAGCATTAGAGAGAATATTCATTACAGTATTTGGAATAGTGTTTTTAACAGATATAAGCTTTATAGTGTAGAGCAAAAGATTTTTCTTAGAAAAACAGAAACAGGTTATTTGTCTTGATAATAAACTGTAGGCTGCATTATGGTATAAACCATGCATGCATAGTGTTTACCTAGACATTGAGCTTTTGTGAAAGACCAGACTACTACTACAACTACTACTACTACTAATACTACTACTACTACTAATAATAATAAAGTATATAATAAATTTTTATTTATTAAAATAAGTTACATTTACATCATTCAGAAAATAAAATCATTTTGAACAGAGTGTGTTTCACAATCTAAAACAAATGTTAACCCATAAATCCCCAACTGGATAACAACACATGGCAAGCTGGAACAATGCTACCAAAAAAGGCAGAACTGACTTTCTGGCCATTGCTTGAAAACATGTAGCATTGAAGATACAGCTTAGAACTTCAGTGACTAAAAGTCCGTCTATTATGTCATGTCTGTTTAAAGAAAAATAGACTAATTTTGGTTTTCCATCCCTCTATAACTGCTGAGGTAGGAAATTAGAGCTCGCTGTTGAGCCTAACCCCAGTTAAAAGCTCATATCAACATGTGAAATGTATCCAGTTCCATAAAACAAATCTATAGAAACTGACACCGAAGAACTCTACTTTATACCGGATTCTTTGTTTCTGTCATTTACAAATTAGTCTGCAAAATATAATACATACATAGACAAGACCAACTTTAGGTGCCTGTTTAGAGTTTTTTGATTAAGGTGACCGGGGAGGTCTTTGATTTTTTTAAGAGGTGTGTGTGTGTGTGTGTGTGTGTGTGTGTGTGTGTGTATATGTGTGGGGTGGGGGGTTGTTCGTCCCAGCTCTTCTACTACCTCGGGACAGCAGCAGAACCGGATTAATACCTTTTGTTGTACTAAACTTTTTCTCCATTATGTTACGCTGAAATTGGGGGCATTTCCGGGGACAGCTTTTGCTTTTGAAATTGGGGACGTCTTGGGGCGGGTAGCGCGACCCAGGTACGGAGGCCTTAGTCCTCGACTCGGTTGTTTTGCAATTATACACTGTTTAAAGTTATTTAATGTTTCATAAATAACTCTCTGTTAAGTATTGCCTGGTAACGATCAGCTCTTAAGCTGATATCAGGACAATGGTTGAAAGGGATGAATTCAAGCACTAGCAATCTTTTAACAGCAAACTCTGCACACACATAGAATAAAGGAGTGACAACTTCTCTTCAAGTTCACTAGTTCTTCCTGAAAATGTTTCGACACCTATCCAGGAGTCTTTGTCAATTCTGGTGGCTTGCACTTGAGCAACCTGTAGCTAGTGCACTGCTGTTTTTAAGGACATGGAGGCCCATCCTCCAAAGCGGAATCTAAGTCAGAAGTAAATCAATGACCCACGCGTCACTGTCCTGCATCATTAAAAGCTATTGCTTGGTGTGAGTGGAATACTTGGTCACCTGAATCATGATGAGACTGCTGATGTAATCTCTTTGGAATGTGTTGGAGAGCCAACCTGTAAACACTGGGGAGTCAGAAGCGCAATCCCCCCCTCTGTTTAGTGATGGCTTTGCTCTTTTGACCAAGATGGCTTCTTTCACCCCTCTTTCAAACTATCTGTTCTCCCTGTTAAAAATCTGGACATCATTCTCGTCAAAAGAGTGCCATTTGTTTTGGAGGTGCAAGTGGACTGCTGAATCTTGCCCTGAGCTGCTGCCCCTCCTGTGCTGTGCCATGCATTTATGTAGCTGTTGTTTAGTTTGTCCAATGTAGGGGTCTGAGCAGTCCTCGCTTCTTTGGACCACATACACAATGCTGCTCAGCTGTGGTTTGGGTGTTCTGTCTTTGGGATGAACCAGTTTTTGCCTGGGAGAGTTATTAGGTCTGAAATTTACTGGTATGTTGTGTTTGGAGAAAATTCTCCTCAGGTTCTCAGAACTCAGCTAGACTAGCGCCCTGTTACAACGCCAAAGAACAAACCGTGTGAAACACGAGGAGTTCCCAAACGTGATGAGCAGCCACAGAAAATGTTTTAAAAGTGCTTATGTTTGGAAACAGATGTTACAGCAAAGAGGTTTAAAGATAAAAAGCGAGAGAGCCTGTAGCAAAAGACCGTCGTTCACACAGCAACAACAGGAAGTGACACAATACGCCTTACCACAAACAGGAAAAATCATGTAAAACCTCTAAGGACTGCTGTCCAAACAAAGGCTTTTTGACATGTTCTAGCTATGTTTGACTGAAAAGTGTGTAAATATGCTACCGTGCGACCGACAGATAAAGATACTGTTCTTGACAAAATCAATGTTTCGAGCATCATCTGTGCCTGGCTATATGCTGGTTCCACACCACCAATACAAGAGTACTTGCAGTTATGATTTAACAAATTTACTCCATCGTCAACAAAATGAAAGTCAGACTGGAGAGCTTTGCAGGGAAAGGAACAGTTGTGGATACATTCTCATGTTGAGTTAATGGAGAAGTCTAGCCTACCATTGTATTTTCCACTTACTTCTCAACAAACATGAAGCTAATGACTGGTAAATGCTGACTTTTTCATAGACTACACACAAAGCACTCTAATTCAAACAGCATGACTGACTGTGTTACACCTCGAAAAGGGGGAAATAAAAGAAAGGAGATGATATTAGACCAGTTCAATAGACATTCTTATCTTTTCCCTCTTGGAATCATGTATATTTTTGTACACTGGGAGATGCTAATAGCCATTAGCCACTTCCTTGTTTTATCCCCTGCTGTGCATGCACAGTGTCGTACTTCTGTTGTTATTAAAATAAACATGAAAGGCTTTATTTACTAACAAATTGAGCAAGAACAAAGCATAAAACACCAATATAAAAACTAATAAGGCAGCAGGACATGATATTCTTTCATAAAAACTTTGTATGCAACCAGAGTAAGCTACTAACGTATACATTAAAAAACATGAAATAACGTGGCTATGCACCTTTAAGCATGAAATAATATGATTGTCATGTCAAGTGCAATGAAGTTGCTACAGTCATAATACCTCTTCCATAACAATCATGAGCAAGGCAGTGCATTGCTCTTATGGAAACAAAGCAAACCACTGGACATCACAGCAAGAGCTGGAGCACAAGGTCTGCTGCCACTAGGTTAACTGCTGAGCTGTTTGGCTTAATATACCTATTGAACAATATACAGGACATACATTCACATTTCTGTGGTGCAAAGTGAATGAAACTGGTTGGAAAATGTCCCTGCCCCCTCTTGGTTAGTTGTCAGTCTCTGCCTCAAGCAGAATTTAAATTTAAATAAATTGGTTTATTTTTCATGAGTGATGGTAGGACAAAATGAGAGATAAAAATGCTAAGGGCTTCTTCTGCATTAATGTGGCCACTGCTCCAGTTTGTTCTGGAAAAGAAAAATGAGCCAAAAATAAAACTCTTGATTTACCATTCCAGCTATGTTACGATCCTTAGCAGTGGTCATGAGGTATGGACTGAAAGATCCCAGATATAAGCAGGCAAATAAAACTCCCTTGTGAGGGTAGCCAGGCTCAGCCTTAGAGATAGTATGAGGACCTTTGTCATCCATGGGGATCTCAAAACAGAATTGTTGTTTCCCCACATCGAAAGGAGTCAGTTGAGATAGTTTAGGAATTTGACCAGGATGCCCCCCCATGTACCTCTTTTTGGGAGTTTTCCAGGCACATCCCACTGGGAGGAGACCCTGGGGTAGAGCCAGAACTTGCTGGTGGGACTATATATCTCTTCTGGTCTGGGACGCCTTGGGATCCCTCTGAATTAGCTGGAGGATGACTTTGGGGAGACCAATATCTGGCTTTCTCTCTTGGACCTGTTGCCTGCACAATCCAGAGGACAGTAAGGGAAGAATGATTAAAAGAAATAGGATCACTTCCATTCACTGGTCTGTGAGGAAGCAGAAAAGTGAGGAAAAAAAGTATGTGAGTTCCACTAGTGGACTCGCTAGGTTATGGTGGTGAATCAACTCTTATCCCAAACAATGTTAATGGCCTTATTTGCAAACATTCAAATGCAAATAACGAAAATAAATAAAGATAATATCAATGAAACTAAATTTATTACACTTATACCCCACAAGACTGCTAGGGGTGTGTTATGAAGTAGACTTGTAAACAACAAGGTCCCAACATTTTTGCTAAAAATAATTTATAGATTATCCAAAGTGGCCCAATTCTAAGATATTTTGAATTGCAAACTGGAAAGTCGACGTTATTTCAGATACTTCTTGTCTTGAAGCAAAATGCCTTATAAACCATTTGCTAAAGGAGCACAAGCTAGCAACTTGGAGACAGCTAGCAAAGCGGCTATAGACCGGACCATGCTGCTTGCATTCCACGATATCGTCAAAGTAATTCAAGAGGAAAATGAAAACCTACGGGGAGAAATTATGGAGAAAATCACAAAAGCTGTGTCACCCATTCAAGTTGCTATTGAAAAACTCAAAAAAAAAGATTGGTGATTAAGAAGGAGTCTTGAAGAAACTAGACAAGCGCTTAGAAGTTATGGAAACCAGCTACGCGGACCTTAACAACCAATTTAAGACGACCCATCCTCTCCTTCTGTCAGATAAAAAATTAGTACAACACAATTTTGAATTTTTTATTTTTTTTTTTAAATTAACAGTACACCTGGTATGGCCATTAGTACAGTTTGGGAAAGCTTGGAAGCATTCTTGCGTGGTCACATTATATTGTACTGCTCACATACTAAGAAACAAAAGGTAAAACGTTTAACTGAACTGACAGATCTGATGTCACAGCTTTATAAACAGCATTCCATAACCCCATCTCCAGATTTGTATAAACAAAGACTATCTTTGCGTACTGAGTTCAATTTAATTTCCACTCAACAATCTGAACGTATTATTTATAAGTCTAGAAGAATGTGGTATGAGCATGGGGAGAAAGCATCAAAGAATTTGCTGCATCAGCTCCGTAAATCCGAATCAACTCATTTAATTCCTGAAATTAGAACTACTCTACCAATCTAGAAAGGTCACTACAAATCCACAAGAAATATATGAGTTTTAAAGTATGTTACTCTGACCTCTATGAATCAGAATCTTTAAAAGTTCCTGAGCTTTTGACACTTTTTTTCCCGAAAGTATGGAGATTCCAACTTTAGATTCTACATTCAGAGACCAAATAGAGGAACAACTTACTGTAGAAGAAATTAAACTGGCAATTAATTTAATGCAGAATGGAAAGTCTCCAGGACTGGATGGATGTCCAGTTGATATTTTAAAGAGCTTTAAAGATAGTTTCTCTCCGTTGTTACGAGATATGTTCATTGAATCATTTAATTCGCAACGTCTTCTAACACTCCGTCAAGCTACTATTTCTTTATTATTGAAGCCAAATAAGGATCCACTTGAGTGTTCATCATATCACCCTATTGCACTGTTAAATGTGGACTTAAAAATACTGTCAAAAACCCTGGCTCTCAGGCTGGAATGATGTTTACCTCATATTATTTCTTCTGATCAAACAGGATTCGTAAAGAGTAGGCATGGTTTTTGTCAACTTGCGTAGGTTTTTCAACATATTGCACACGGAGTCAACTACAATTCCTGAAATCTGCTTATCACTTGACGCTGAACATGACCGGGTGGAGTGGGTGTCAGGATTTGTCTTTGAACCCGGGTTGAGCACACACACACACAGAGCACGTTTTGACAGTTTATTGAAAGTAATGAATGCTGGAAGAAGGAAACCAAAGTCTGTTATTGGACTGGAGGGGGTGGTACTGGAGCAGACGGCCCGGAGAACGAGTCCATAAAGGCTGGGTGGCTAGGAAGGGAAAGTACTGCTTGGTAGCTGACCACTGGAGAGCCCAGGCACTGAGCAGAGCTTACTGAGAGCGGCTAGTCAGGTTAGCGGATTCACAGAAGACACCATGGCACAGAGCAGAGCTTCTCCAGAGCAACTTGTCAGGTTAGGTGTTCACACGAGGCACCTGGACAAAAAGCAAAGCTTCTCCAGAAACAAACAAGAAAATACAAAGACTTACTGAGGGACTGGCATGGAGAGGGTGTAGAATGATGACGGACCGGCAAAGGAGTGACAGTAGAGTGAAGCTTAAGTAGGGAAGCTGGCAGGTGAAGTGAGTCTGACTAATTAGTGGCTGGCAGGTGTGACTAACTGCAGTAGAAGGCTGAGTGGGAGTGGTAGAAGGAAACTGAACTAACCAAAACAAAAACCAGAACCTAACTAAATCCAGACAGGAGTAAATAAAAACCCAAATCAAAGCTGAACCCTGACATTACCCCCCCCTCAAGGCCGGTCTCTGGACGGCCTAAAAAAAATAAATAAATAAACAAGACCAAATAGTGACCGAGTCAGGGTGGGTGGAGGGAAGGCAGGATGGAGGGCTAGGGTCAAAACCAAGCTAATCCAACTCGGGTGGGTGGAGGGAAGGTGGATGGCGGGCTAAACCCAAACAAAACTACCACTCAGGGCAAACCAAAAAGGGTTCCTAACAACCCCTGGTAAACAAAACAGAGCGTCTAACAGATGCTGTTAGGTAAAACAGAGCGTCTAACCGAGGCTGACAGGTGCACATCGCCACAGGACAAAACAGGCATACGAAAGCGGCCAGAGGGAAGGAACAGGCGCACGACAGCGCCAAACGCCAAGGAACGAGCGTATGGAAACGCCAAGGAACGAGCGTATGGAAACGCCAAGGAACGAGCGTATGGAAACGCCAAGGAACGAGCGTATGGAAACGCCAAGGAACGAGCGTATGGAAACGCCAAGGAACGAGCGTATGGAAACGCCAAGGAACGCGCCAGGGCGTGAGGGAAATGGGAACATCTACAACACCAAAACAGAGTAAACAAAAATATCAGGAACCTGAGGGCGATCAAATACATCAAGAAAAAGAAAAATCTGAACGCCAGGAACCAGAGGGCATCCTAACATGCCAGGGACACAAGAAACCCAAGCACCAGGAGACAGAGGACGCTCCAACACGCCGGGGACACAAGAGTTCTAAATACCAAGGAACGAAGAGCGTCCTAACACGCTGGGAAACTAAGAAATCTAAACACCAGGAAACAGGAACAAAGGGCGTCCTAACACGCCAGGAAACAAGAGCGAAGGGCGTCCTAACACGCCAGGAAACCTAGAAAACTAAAACGCCAGGAGACAAAGGGCGTCCTAACACGCCAGGGACACACAAAATCTAAATACTTGGGAACGGAGAGTGCACTGGGCAGCAACAGGCCGACGCACCAGAGGGCTCAGCCGGCGACATATGAGCGCCGGAGGGCTCTGGCGGCGGCCTGCATGCGCTGGGCAGCGACTGGCCGGGCGCGCCAGAGGGCTCAGCCGGCGACATTGGAACGCCGGAGGGCTCTGGCGGCGCCTAATCACAGAGAAAAACAAGAACTAAGAGGACTAGGTGAAAAAAGACAGAGACACCAGGGGAAGTCAAAGCAAAATAAAAACTACTGAAGGCTAGAGGGGACTAGACAAACCTAAACAGGGCTAAAAAACATGGGTAAACTACAGGGACAAGGAATAACAGGGGAACTAAGAGGCAAAACAAAAACTAAGGAAACTCAAACCAACCAAAGCAAAGAGCATGAAACAGCTCAGAGCCAGGGATCTAAAGCCTAAATGAATGCAAGGACCAAGGAGCGCTGAGATTAAAAAGTGCTGGGCCAAGGAATCAAACCAGGAACTGGAAAACAAAAGGCAAACCTAGAAAACCCAAACAGAAACTAAAAAATAAATAAGTAGAGCAAACTAGAAACTAGGGCTGGGGTAACCCACGGAAAGACCAAAGCTAAAACTAGAAAATCAAAACAAGGAAACTAGGACAGGTACAGTTAAACTAATGTAAAACTAGATAACCTAAAGCTAGAATGTGTACACAAAAGCAATAACTGGAAGACTAAGGTAAAAAAAACTAGAATTCTAAAGCAAAACCCAGAAGACTAAAGGCAAACCTAGAACACTAGAACAGAGCTGGAAAAAACAAAGCAAAATAGAAACTCAAGTACTCTAAGGAAAACAAAAACCCTAAATAACTCTAAAACTGAGGAATTCTACATTACTCAAAACTAAGGCAGAGCTCGAACAAAAAAACCAAACAAGCACAGGCCTTAAGGGCGCAGGCAAAAACGGCTGCTAAGCCAGAAAGAGTCCTCGAGGAGGTCGACCAGGCCGAGGCAGGCGGCGAAGCAGCATCGCCCGAGTAAACCCTCGAGGAGGGCGGCCCCGACGAGGCAAAGTCAAGCGGCCCGGAGACCACAGTCTGCGGCTCCGGCCGAACAGAAAAGTCAGAGGCGGGCGCCGTGGTGGACGGCCCCGACGAGGCAAGGTCGAGCAGCTCGGAGTCCGCAGTCTGCGGCTCCGGCCGAACAGAAAAGTCAGAGGCGGGCGCCGTGGTGGACGGCCCCGACGAGGCAAGGTCGAGCAGCTCGGAGTCCGCAATCTGCGGCTCCGGGCGAACAGATCAGGCGGAGGTGGTGCCAAGCTACAGGTCTCGGCGGAAACCGAGGCCAGAGGCGGATCCTCCTGGACCTCTTTGTGGGTCCTTGACAGAGGCAGGTCCTCCTCTTGAGGCTTTGACAGAGGCAGGTCCTCCTCTTGAGGCTTTGACAGAGGCAGGTCCTCCTCTTGAGGCTTTGACAGAGGCAGGTCCTCCTCTTGAGGCTTTGACAGAGGCAGGTCCTCCTCTTGAGGCTTTGACAGAGGCAGGTCCTCCTCTTGAGGCTTTGACAGAGGCAGGTCCTCCTCTTGAGGCGTGGGCAGAGGCAGGGCCTCCTCTTGAGGCGTGGGCAGAGGCAGGGCCTCCTCTTGAGGCGTGGGCAGAGGCAGGACCTCCTCTTGAGGCGTGGGCAGAGGCAGGACCTCCTCTTGAGGCGTGGGCAGAGGCAGGACCTCCTCTTGAGGCGTGGGCAGAGGCAGGACCTCCTCTTGAGGCGTGGGCAGAGGCAGGACCTCCTCTTGAGGCGTGGGCAGAGGCAGGACCTCCTCTTGAGGCGTGGGCAGAGGCAGGGCCTCCTCTTGAGGCGTGGGCAGAGGCAGGGCCTCCTCTAGAGGCGTGGGCAGTGACGGAACACAGACCTCGGAGGGCAGCGCCGGACTACAGGCTTCAGCGGAAGCTGAGGTTGAAGGAGGATCCTCCTGGATCCCCTCTCGAGACTTGGACGGGGGCAGAGCAGCACCCACGGAGGCCTCGGGCCGAGGCAGAGCAGCACCCACGGAGGCCTCGGGCCGATCAGGGACGTGTACACCCACGCTGGCTAGGGCCGTGGCGTGTGCAGCAGTCATCTCTGAGATTGCTGGTGAGGCTGCACTCTCTGATGAGGCCAGTGGCGGAGGAGCTGCAGTCGGCCAGCAGGGGAGGAGATCGTCCCGGTCACCATAAAAGAAATCCCACAGCTGTGTCTCCTCGATGCGCGGAGCCCTGACCGGCGGGACTGCCGACCACCGATCCTTTGCTGGGGCCCGCACCCGAGGGACCAGCTGCGGATCCAGGAGATGGTGACCGAGATGTCTGGGAACGGGGATGCCTCCTACCCGTCCCACCGAAGCTGCAGCGACAATGCCAGTCCGACACACCAGGGAGGAGGAGGTGATGTTAGTCTCAGTCGTCGGAACTAGCACGGTGGGATGCGGCTGGGCTTCAGGCGGAACGGCAGCTGCACTGTTGCTCTGGCGAACCCGGTGTCTACGCCGGGAGGAGCGGGGCAGCGAGGGAGGGGCTGAGGTCGGAGCTGTGGCGGGAGCAGCGGACAGGCTGGTTACAAGGGGAGAACTGATTGGCGGAGGTGTTCCCGACCAGAAGTCCCAATCAATCTCCCGGGAAATGTCCGCCAGTTCCGGAAACGCAGAACACTGTTGTGCCACGGTCAGAATATGTCCCCCCAAACTAGCTCGAACCATGGCCGCTGCCTCCGCTTGCAGGTGCGGCGAGTCCAAGCCAGCGACCACAGCCTGGCTGCGCTTCAGTTCCTGAAAGCAGAGCCTCACAGAATCAACCAGGGAGGGAGGTACCAGACCGGCTCCAACATGCGGACTCTGTGTGTGTTTCGGGTTCATCTTGGCCGGTCCGTACTGTCAGGATTTGTCTTTGAACCCGGGTTGAGCACACACACACACAGAGCACGTTTTGACAGTTTATTGAAAGTAATGAATGCTGGAAGAAGGAAACCAAAGTCTGTTATTGGACTGGAGGGGGTGGTACTGGAGCAGACGGCCCGGAGAACGAGTCCATAAAGGCTGGGTGGCTAGGAAGGGAAAGTACTGCTTGGTAGCTGACCACTGGAGAGCCCAGGCACTGAGCAGAGCTTACTGAGAGCGGCTAGTCAGGTTAGCGGATTCACAGAAGACACCATGGCACAGAGCAGAGCTTCTCCAGAGCAACTTGTCAGGTTAGGTGTTCACACGAGGCACCTGGACAAAAAGCAAAGCTTCTCCAGAAACAAACAAGAAAATACAAAGACTTACTGAGGGACTGGCATGGAGAGGGTGTAGAATGATGACGGACCGGCAAAGGAGTGACAGTAGAGTGAAGCTTAAGTAGGGAAGCTGGCAGGTGAAGTGAGTCTGACTAATTAGTGGCTGGCAGGTGTGACTAACTGCAGTAGAAGGCTGAGTGGGAGTGGTAGAAGGAAACTGAACTAACCAAAACAAAAACCAGAACCTAACTAAATCCAGACAGGAGTAAATAAAAACCCAAATCAAAGCTGAACCCTGACAGTGGGATTATCTGTTTTAGACTTTAAATAAATTTGGGTTTGGCCCTAAATTTATGTCTTGGGTTCAGGTACTCTATTCCTCACTATGGCACGTGTTCGAACAAATTCATTATACTCTTGTTACTTTCTGCTCCACCGTGGGATGAGACAGGGGTGACCTCTGTCCCCTCTTCTATTTGCGTTAGCAATTGAACTGTTAGCAATCAAGCTAAGAGCAGAAGATAATGTTAAGGGTGTCTACAGAGCTGATCGGGAGCACAAAATATCTTTATATGCTGATGACCTCCTGCTGTTTGTCTCGGGTGCTTTGTGCTCTCTTCCTCATGCTCTAACTATTTTTTAACAATTTGGCACTATTTTGAGTTGCAACTTAAATGTACATAGGAGTGAATTACTTAGTGTGAACTCTACGGCCAGGAAGATTTCATTTACAGACTTTCCTTTCAAAGTTAAATTAGATTATGTGTCGTACTTGGGTGTCAAGGTTACTCACAAATATAAAGACCTCTTCAAATATAATTTCGTACCACTTCTTGAAAACACTAAGTCAGACCTTCAAAGATGGAATAATTTGCCACTATCGTTAATAGACAGTGCCAATTCTATAAAAATGAACATATTACCCAAGTTCTTTTATTTATTTCAGTGCATTCCACGTTATATCCCAAATAAATACTTTGAGACTCTAGGTAAATATGTTTCTACATTCATTTGGAATGGTAAAGCTCCCAGAATGCGAAAAGATTTTATGCAGAGACCTAGACCTGTGGGCGGATTGGCTCTGCCAAATTTCCAGTCTTATTATTGGGCAGCAAATACACAAAACATGCTACATAGGATCAGTAACTTTTCTACAGAAACCCCAGCTTGGCTTCAGACAGAGTCGTCTAATTGAGGCAAGACTTGTCTACCTGCTTTGTTGACCTCTGCTCTCCCTTTAGAAGTATGTACCTATAAATGCAACCCTCTGCTATATAACTCTCTGAGAATCTGGGTGCAGTGTAGGAAAATATTTAGGCTACATTCTATGTCAATCAAAACTCATATTTGTTCAAATCACATGTTCCTACCTTCCATGTTGGATTCTGCTTTTAAAATCTGGAAAAGAAATGGATTAAGTAAAGCTTAACACCTTTTCAATGATGGGACATTCACATCATTTACACAGTTTATGGAACAGTTTAATATCCTGTATACACATTTTTTCCGCTATTTGCAAGTGTGACATTTTGTGAAGAATAGATATCCCTTATTTCCTGAACCACCCGAGGAAACAACGCCGTATACAATAAAAGATATAAACATTAATAACAGGGGGACAACTAAAGATATCTAAACTATACTATTAGGTCTACAATCGCCCTCTCTTTTCATTATTAAGTCACATTAGGAGAAAGATCTTGCAGTTACATTAACAGATGAGCTCTGGCAATCTTTTCTTTGCAGGGCGCACTCTTCTTCTACATGCACTAGACATGGGCTTTTTGAATTCAAGGTCCTGCACCAGTTAAATATTCCAAAAGAAAAGCTTTTATCCAGGGACTGATCCCCGGTGTAATGGGTTCCATTATTCAAACTTTCTGGGCATGCTCAAAACTTAATACCTATTGGACTTCTACATTCAATACACTGTCAAACATATACTATGTTAAATTTGGCCCTTCTGCTCTAACTGCAATCTTTGGAGTTATACCTCCAGATGTTTCACATTCCAAACATGATTCAAATACAATAACTTTTGCTACACTGATTGCGAGACGTCTTATACTTTTAAGGTGGAAAACAGGAGGCCCCTCCAACACATGAACAATGGCTTGCAGTGCTCATGAGGTTTTTGCATTTAGAAAACATTAGCAGGTTCAACTGCTAAATTTGTCAAGGCATGGCAGCAATTTTTACAATTTTACTATACGTGGGAACATTCAGGATGAGTACCTCGCCAAATGACTGCTATATTGTTGTAGTGAGCTGTAAAATGAATAGATTTTTGTATTTTCCTTTATTATTACATTTTTGGTGTATGCGTGCTTGCTTGTTTGTTTGTTTTTGTATGTGTGTATGATTTTTTCCCGTTTTATGTGGGGGTTGTGTATATTAAAATGAACAGCATAGTATAAAACTTGAATGCTGTAAATAATGTGCTGTTGAAAATTAATAAATAATTTTTTTTAAAAAAAGAATTATACCCCACAACAACCACAGCTTTTTAGCTACAGTCACATTCATCAGCTGCAAGCGATTATTAGATTAGATTAGATTCAACTTTATTGTCATTACACAGATACAGGTACAAGGCAACAAAATGCAGTTTAGGTCTAACCAGAAGTGCAATAGCAGCAAGTGCAGGATAAACATTGGTTCCATAAGTACAGGACATGGGTTTTTACTGAATAAATATAGAGATAGATACTATTATAAACAGAATTTTACTGATAGATTTGTCCTATGAATATAATATATATGTAACTAGAATTGTGAACTATTATCCTCCGCTAGCCGACACCTGCATCACCATAGGTATCACTGTCCTTGTCTGCTGTTTTGTATAAACTGTATTTCAGCTTGAGGTAATTTGTAAATGAGTTGGCAAAAAATCAACCTTAATGCAATGGAGGACAATAAGTAGCTGTAGATATCATTTCTGCATCTGTTAGATAAGTAATAAATTATCTTCCGCATGTGGCATTCCTTTTTGACCACCTGAGCCTGGGATACAACTTTGAAAACTGATTAAATAAACTGCAATGGACTGGCGACCTGTCCAGGGTGTACCCTGCGTCTCGCCCATTGACAGCTGGAGATAGGCACCAGCACCCCTCGTGACCCCAATAGGGATAAGCATGATAGAAAAGGGATGGATTGATGATTAAATGAAATAAAATAAAACGGTACTACTACTACTTAGGAATTTGTATATTACTGTCACCTACTGCTCTGGAGGTGTAAGCAGAAATTAGTTTTTATCTTAACCTGCTATATTTACGTTATTTAAACAAGTCAAGTTAATTTTAAACTATTACATTTTAAGCTAAAACTACATGATTTAAAACTGTTCAAACGGAAAACGTGATTATAGTCGAGGTACTGTTAGATTTTGAATAAGACAACAGACATCCAGTTTTTCCTTTGTAAATAATTATATGATTTTATCATTCAGCATATGATATAATTACACTCCTTCTAAAATGGAATTTAATTTGGACAGAATATAAATTGGTCGTTCCTGAATCATTGTATTCAATCATATATATATATATATATATATATATATATATATATATATATATATATATATATATATATATATATATATCTGCGACAGACTGGCGACCTGTCCAGGGTGTACCCCGCCTATCGCCCTGTGAACGCTGGAGATAGGCACCAGCAACCCCCGCGACCCCATGAGGGATTAAGCGGTTCGGAAAATGGATGGATGGATATATATATATATATATATATATATATATATATATATATATATATATATATGTGTGTATATGTATGTGTGTTCCTACCAGAAGAGATAACTCAAATGTGGCAGAAGCACTGTGAACTGTTTAACTGTGTTAAAAGATCTTCATTCATGGTGGATAGTATTGATGACAATGAAGATGTGAGAGTTTCTGTTCAAGAATTTCATGATGTGGTTATGTGTCTAAAGACCAATAAGGCATGGGGTCTGGATGAGGTGTCTGCAGAACACCTAAAATTCTCCAGTAAAAAAACTCCTTACTTGCCCTGTGCTTTTCTGGGTTTTCAGTCCATGGCATGTTGCCAGATTCACTTTTATCAGTTGTATTAGTGCCCATTATAAATAATAAAGCTGGCAAGGTAAATAGCAAGGATAATCATCGGCCTATAGCTTTAACCAGTGTGCTATCCAAGGTCCTGGAAAGGATTTTATTGAATAAGATGGAGCACTTCCTCCTTACATCTGACAACCAGTTTGGGTTTAAACTAAAGCATGAAAGAGATTTGCATATTTTTGATTTAAAGATTAGAGATTTAAAATTTTTATAACAGACACAACTCTTCAATTTTTATGTGCTTTATTGAGGCCCCAAAAGGATTTGATCGTGTAAATCACGAGAAGTTATTCTATTAACTAAATAACAGAGGGGTTCCCAAATCAATAGTCAGGATCATGTCCTTTTGGTTTGCTCATCAGTTGATGTATATAAAATGAGGGAATTGTAAGTTGGCTCCATTTAGAATAAGGAACAGAGTCAGAAAGGGAAGCATTTTGTCTCTTTTTCTTTTTAATGTTTAAATGGATGACTTATCAAAGCGTATTCAAAACTGTGGGACAGGATGTTGTTGGTGGGACTATAGTTAATCATGTATGCAGATGATTTGGTTATTTTTAGTCCCTGCAGTGCTAGTCTTTAACAATTATTGAGGGTCTGCTCACATTATGGTCAGGAATTTGACATTATGTACAATACACAGAAGAGTAGTGTCACGATTGTAAGAAGCAGGGAGGATCAGAAATAGGTGTTTCCTGACTTCTTTTTATCTGGTGCTGCTCTTAAAGTGTGTGCTGCTATTAAATACCTGGGCCATTATATCACTGATGACCTGGCTGATGACATAGACATTTATAAACAATGTATGCCCAAACTAATATTCTTGTATGGAAGTTTAGGATGTGTTCTGTCTCATTGAAAGTGGCACTTTTTAGATCATATATTGTACCCTTTGTATACTGCCCACTTGTGGAGACGTTTTAAGCAAAGCAGTAGGCAGAAACTTAAAGTGGCATATAATGATGCATTGGGGATGCCGCTTAGGATGCCAAGATGGACTAGAGCAAGTTAGTTATTTGTTGGTTTCGGTATTTCCACTTTCTATGCTGTATTACGTAACCTTATGTGCAGCTGCATCAGCTAATTCTACAAATGACATTATCTTAGTGCTGCATGAAGTTCAGTCAAGTATAAGTCCCGGATGTGGAACTACTGGCGTTTTAGTCTTTTTTTTTTTTACATTTCTGATCATTTTAATTGATTTTATCTATATTTTTTTATTCTTTTGGTATTTGTTTGTATATATCTTAATATTTACCTATTTGTATCTTCAATAAAGCCATGTTGGAGATGACACACACACACACACATATATAGATCTATCTATCTATCTATCTATCTATCTATCTATCTATCTATCTATCTATCTATCTATCTATCTATCTATCTATCTATCTATCTATCTATCTATCTATCTCTCTCTCTCTCTCTCTCTCTCTCTCTCTCTCTATATATATATATATATATATATATATATATATATATATATATATATATATATATATATATATATATATATATATATATATATATATATATATATATATATAATTGGGCTCATCTCCGTTAGTATGCCAGCTGTCGGCTGATATGGTTTCTCTCAGAGTGCAGCTCTCCTGCTCCGCCACTAGAGCTCGCTTTAGACTAGGAAGACGCTGCTCTGCAACACCTTGAGCAGACGCGCCCCGGCATTTAAACCTTAGCTGGCATTAACTTTAAACTCCATCCGTTCTTCCTGCACCATTAAATAATTATTTGTACTGTTCACTGTTTACAAACAAAACATAGAAGGAACCATAGATGGCTCTGTCGCACTCAAATTGAGGGGAAAACGTAATTTAAACTTCGCCTCATCTTAAATGGCGCACAGTGTTATATTTGTTGGCCAGCCTGCCTGCTGAGCTGATCCTGAACTAAAAATCTAGAGCAGCATGTGGACCTGTTTCCTTTACTATTCTTGTTTCCTCTTAACCCCCCCCCCCCCCCCCCCCCCCTCCCACCCCCCCACCACACACATTCCGCCTTCCAACCCGTGGTGAGGGGGGGGGGGGTAGTAGGGGGGTTGTTATGGGCACTTCATGGCTCGCTGCTGGGGCTACCAGTGGAAAGTTCAGAGAGTTGAAGGGTCAAAAGTTCGCAATCTTGGGGGAGTCCCACACTCGCCTCTAACTCACTCCAGAGAAGGCCTACATCAACCATGTTTCTTCATTTCAAGCTAATAGCTCATACCTTTAAGGCTGACATAATTCAGTTATACCCAGTTCAGGGCTGGATTTAGGAGGTTATGCCACACTGGCTGGAGATAGTTTCAGTGCTTTAACCCATACACATTTCTTTTACACGTGCAAATTGAAACGGATTGATAAGATTGTTAAGTGGAAACTTTGAGGTTTTAAGCCATGAAATTGGGATTTTTTTTAAGTATGTTCCTAATAGACGTGGCATAACAGGGTTACAAATTGCACATTGGTTGCTTTCACAAAAATCCAAGAGTTTTGTTGGTTTTCTTATGTTAAAAAGTGTGTTTGTGAAACATCTTATATTAATCTGTATTATATTTATTATATAGATTTATTGTATTTATTATATAGATGTATTATAATACAGATTATATTAATCTGTATTTGAGAAGCCCAGTCAAACTTCCAACTTCTATCTGAAAGAGAATCTGTGCATGGATAGAACAAATTATCTTTGCAAAATCAAACATCAGAGCTTCTTACAAAACATGTAACAAACAACATCTTAAAAAAATTTAAATAAACATAAAAAAACTAGTTCAAACATGTGTAAAGTTTGTCGGTAATAAACAGGAAGGTTCAATAGATATAATACCAATGTAAGTTTTCCATTAATAATTAAGATGATTATAAATAATTTTTTTGATGATTTAAAGAAAAATCTTAGTGATTTTTTTTTTAAGTCATACCCATTTATTTCTGTTGTCTGTTGCACAGTAGTGTAAAATGGAGGTGAAGTAAAAGAACAGCTATGGTATTTTGTTCTCTTGAACTAAAGTAATGGTCTAATGAATGTGAGGTCTAAATAAATAACGATGGAATTAGGCGGGTAAACTGTGGATTAAACCAATACTAATAACATCCATGCAGTAGAAAAGAGCTATTTGCCTTTTCTGCATGCAGTACTGATCACGATCCTTAATTAATACAAATTCTAAGATCTTATAACAGCTTGGAATGGTCCTGACTCGACTGGCTCACGCATCACCCTGCCTGAGGTTCATCATTTATATGTAACAAAAGGAAAAGGACAAATGATTCCGGAAGAAAAAAAGTAGTGTGCGAGAGTGAAAAGACCTCCTCCGCATCCACAGGTCATTTTTCTTGGAGTAATGACTCCAACTCAATTTGGTATGACAGAAAGCGGGAGAGGGGAGGTTTGGAACCAAATGACAGAAAATGGGGATGAGGAACAGAAGGGAGAGCAGAGAGGTGGACGTGTCAGAGAAAGGGTGTGGAAAATAAAGGGGGCGAGTGAGGCAGAAGGAGAGTTGAGAGGTTGGCTCTGCTCAAGGGTGAACGGGAGGTCATCTCGTCTCAGCGACATTAAAATGTGGATCAGGGACGCGGGGCGACACGCCTCGTGCGTTAAACAAAGACTGTGCCAAACTGACAGATTAATTTGAAAACTTGAGACCATGCACACACTAAATGTCTTAAAGAGACCACAGTCTCCACAGCAGCTTCGCTCTCCTCTGTCTCCCTCTGCCCCAAAGCTTCCACCTTACACCAGCCGCTGATCTCTGTAGGTCCTCACGCACCGACGCTTTGGGACGATAGCGTTTTTGTATGCGGCGTTTCGGGTTATTTCCCCCCCCTGGAAGATCCGACCTAGAATTGCAATAAGAGGACCGTGCAGTGTGCTGCCGAAGAGTGGTTGTCGTTTTCCAAGAGACCTGAGATGTGCGTAAGATAGCTCGTCTTCGGAATCGACAGCTTCCTAATCGTTACCTCTTTCTCCGCTATAAGTGGTTCTAAGAACAAAAAAAAACATAGCGGGGAAGCGCAAAATGTCGTGACAGCTGAAGGCAGAACCTTCTTGTTATGCTTACAATGTCCAAGAGCGTCCGGGATTTTTGTTGAAGATGCAAAATAAAACAAAGAACAGGCGTGACATGGCAGGATCAGGAAGATGGAGCAACCCAGTGGCGACGACGGTGGAAAAGTCATCTGATTTTCACCGGAGTGAGTAGCCTGCAAGGGGCAAAAAACACGTCGCTCTATGGAAGAAGAAGCTGCTTCGTTTGCATTTTGCCCCGTATTTGTGTGTGTGTGTGTGTGTGTGTGTGTGTGTGTGTGTGTGTGTGTGTGTGTGTGCGCGCGCGCGCGCGCGACAGGTGCCTTGCTCATGCTGTGAGGAAGGTCACGTGTAAGAATTATAGGCAAGAACCCACCTCCTATCCTCCTCGTTGTTGTTTTTTTTAGCACAGTTCCGTTTTTATTGATTCATATTTTGATTGATCAGATTCAGTGTGTGGGATGGTCCTGTTGTTCTGCGCCATTTTTTTCTGTGCCTTGTCTTTGTTAATTATTTAGCACAACTCGAAGGAGACTGTACGACGTGATAGACTGACAGACAGACAGACAGACAGACAGACAGACAGACAGACAGACAGACAGACAGACAGATAGATAGATAGATAGATAGATAGATAGATAGATAGATAGATAGATAGATAGATAGATAGATAGATAGATAGATAGATAGATAGATAGATAGATAGATAGATAGATAGATAGATAGATAGATAGATAGATTTACGTCATATTTCCAGTCCCATCAAGTAGGCATAAGGACAGACATTTTAATTGGGTTCAGCCGTGTGGGTTTTGCCCGCTGGAACGCATCATGCTTGTTGTCAGCGAGTTTTTGCTGTTTATTTTTCAAATCTAATCACTAAAAGTTCGTTTGAAAATAAGTTTTCTTCGTTTTTTAATTCATCCATCAGTCCCGCTGCAACCTTGACTGTTCGATATTTCAAGTGGTTGTCAACGTACCTATGATTGCCAGGTCACCCTTGTGAAAGAGATTTGTCTCGGTGGGTTTTTATCTGGTTAAATTTTAAATTAAATTAAATAATACTTTGGATGGCAGTTCAGTATGTGAGTGCGTTCGTTGTAGAAGGGTAATAATTTAGCGTCAAACGCTCCTGTGAAAACGGAGTTTTAATAATTTGACTGTGCTTTGTTTTTTGCTGATTGGAGCAGTTTGAGCTATGACGAAGGAAGCTACGTGTGTTGGATTTTGAATTTAACATTCCATGTTTTAGTTCCCCACCTTAGAATTATGACTTGCAGCACAATCAGTGACAGTCCTTGCAGCGCTTCACGTTTCACTCTGTCCTTTATTTTGCATGACAATAACGTGCGAGCTGAGCTGGAATTATTTTTCAAAATGCACAAAGGAAGAGAACAACATTTCTCCTCCTCTTCATTGTTCCTGCTGCTTTTTTCCCGTTCGTAATATTTCAAAAACATTGACAAGGCCTCTGGCTGTAGCTAATGGGTCATTTAACCCTTGAGTATTCTCAGTTTAATTTTCTCTCGCTTTCAATAACGCAAAAAAACTTTGTGTATATAAATAAAGGTTAAGAAAAAAATTGACCCATTTGTGTATTTTCTGATGGTCATTTAGGTAATTCTGTATTTTCCAGAAAAACAAATTGGCTTTGGTAAATAATAAAATGTTTCGTTTACTTGTTATACATTTATATATATATATATATATATATATATATATATATATATATATATATATATATATATATATATATATATATATATACATTTTTGGCTCGTCTGACTGGACCGCTGCTGAGTGCGTTGATCTCTACAGATAGCAGTGGAAACAATGAGGCTGCCATTAGACTGACAAACTTGACAGAGAGAAAAGGAGTGTTGTGGTTGGACTCAGCACACCTTGATCGATACCTGTGTTGACCCTCGACTAAGCGGAAGGTCAAGGTGACAGAAACACAAGCTCACATAATGGAATATAATCCAGCATCTTTAACTTCCTCCTGCTTTAACAATTCACATCTGCTGCTGTAGTATTCTTTGCTAATACATGAAAAACTTTTGGAGAACGCGGTGAGCCGCAGTATTAGTGGCAGCGGGGCGCATCTGTTGATGTCACTAAATCAATGGGGAGAGTAACGTAACATGAGTATGCAGGACCTATGTATGATCTCATATGCTAAATGACGTGTGGCACAGTTGGACTAAAATTATTATTAATAATAGTGCCATGTTATTTAATACAATTAAAAACAGAAAGAAAGAAAGAAAGAAAGAAAGAAAGAAAGAAAGAAAGAAAGAAAGAAAGAAAGAAAGAAAGAAAGAAAGAAAGAAAGAAAGAAAGAAAGAAAGAAAGAAAGAAAGAAAGAAAAAGAAAGAAAGCTTTTATGCATTAAAGGCTTTTTTAAGGACGGTCCTCGGATCACTTTTTAATTCAGTTACATTTGAGTTTGCAAGACAGACAGCAATTCATTTACTGCGCCGAAGGGGCATTTATCCATTTATTTTCTGCACCATCCATTCTCCAGGCCGATCTTTCAGGACTGTTTTTGATGGGACAGCGTCTCTTCTTGCCAAGCGATTTGTCTTTTCTTTCACAAAACGGCGTTCTTTCTGTAAGAGTGGCCGCTGGTGAAGCAGCCAAGACCATTTTTTCTGACTCCACAATTTTTGAATCGTTAAATCAGTGATGCTAATCAAATTCTGCTGTACATTCTGCCTGAAAAAAGTTGCAGATTATTAATGGAAAAAATGCACTTTAGTATCAATTAATAAAAATATTTTCAAAATTAAAACAAAAAGGAAGGAACCAAGATTTATACAGGCCTATGTTTCCCTCTACCGTGAACAGGCTATAATTATTATTATTATTATTATTATTATTATTATTATTATTATTATTATTATTATTATTATTATTATTATTATTATTATTATTATTATTATTATTATTATTGTTGTTAAACTATTAAAATATTGAATAAGCCTTGCTAAAATATTTTACACAATTACAAGAAAATTAAAAATTAAACAGTGAAATATGTAAGGCTTTTCTAAATGCATTTGTTATTTATTAAGAACTGAATCGTATTCCAGTAAAATAAATGCCAACAAAAAAAATTGTATTAAACCTTATAAAAAACGTATGATATGACAAACAGCAGTTCTGAAACTGTCCCCCTCAGTTATAGATTTCCCTCAGCCCAAAAAAGAAACAAGACGAGCATGTTCAATTCCTGATCCTCGCTTTATCTTCAATTTTTTAATCTTTGTCCTCAAGCTGAAGGTAGTCGGAACAGTGTTCACGTTTCATCCAAGCATTCACCTGGTCAGATGGACAGCTCTGACGAAGGGAAGTGTTGAATAGTGAAAACATACGCTGCACATTTACAGAGCCAGTGTCTTCTATATCTACCCTGTAGATCCGGATTTGTGTCAGAATGACTGCAACCATCACAAATTCGCTTCTAGGGGAGTATATAGTGGATTTATACACGACGGCAGCGACGCATTCACTTGGGAAGCTGGAAGGTCCCTCCAGGTTGTTGCTTCCTGTTCCTATTCGTTTGGAAAAGAAAACGAAGTTCTAAAAATCTTCAGGCCTCTTTTCGTTTTGAGTGTTGACAATGTAGTAACTATATTCTTAGACAATGTATTTATTGCTTTTGTTTGAATAATTTGAAACTTTGTATATTTTTCCAAACGATCCGTCTTAAACCAGAGTGGGAAAACTGTTTTGGTGCTGTTTACCTAATGTTTGTTTTAAAAATACAGATACTGGTTTATTTGCTTTTATTTTTTATATATATGTATTTATTTATTCTGTTGAAGCAAAGGGTTTGGATTCTCTTTATGTGCATGTTCATGTATGCGTCCACATAAAAGAAGGCCGATACAGCGTTTAAAGGAGTAACGCATTGTGTATGCTTAATAAATAGGTTATGCGCTTTATCATAATCTTTGCTTGATTTTCGTATTTATTTTGTGTGTTTGGCTGGCGGGTGTACTGGGCTAGGATGCCGCGCTTTTTAGGGAGAAACGAGACTTTAAAGTCTTGTGTGAAGATGAAGTTAAACCAAAGCACTTTGCCTCGGTCGGTTTTATGAACTTTTGAAGTGAACGGAGCTAAATCCAGTATTTGTCATGCAGAGTAAAGAGCGACTCTGGCTGAATCAGTAAGTGAGCTGGGGCGGAATGTTGGCTGGGTGCCTATGAACCACACGGGGTTTAAAAGGACAACGGTGAGGAGCTCTCGTTTCTCATGCTAAGGTTTGCTGGTGATTTAGGAGGCCGCGGAACCTGAATTACTTGATGAATTTTCTATCGATCCTAAACACGCCAGATTAATCTCTGACACTGCTACTGGGTGGCGGTGCAGGAGCCGGTCAGGCCACTCTCCCACTCCCCGGTATTAGTGGAGAAAGAGAAGAATAAGGGGAAGAAAGTTGGCAAACAGCCTCTGCACACACCCTGTAAGTATACAGAGGGAGGGGCAGTCGCCATGAACTCCCCGGAATACTTCCTTTCAGCTTCTTGTTATGTTTTATTTTCTGCTTGAACTTTTTAGTCAGGCACCTAGCAGGGGGAAAGGAGATGTTTTTCATGAATCAGATTCCGGTCATTTTTTGGGTTTAACCAAACTTTACTCTAATTACAACAGCAGCGCTTGTTTTTTTTGTTTGTTTTTTGAGGATTTTCGGCTTTTTTACGGGCTGTGGATCTCCGCTGACATGATGTTACCGAAACTCTGAGACATCGGGGGAAACGGTGGAGTCTCGCAGGGAGAGGATCTGATCAAAAATTGAGGTCATATGATCATGCGCGTGCGGGAGCAGTTTGTATGTTTAATTCCATTTCCTTATCCGGGGGTCTGTCCAAGAGGCGTGCCATTGGCTGGCTGCTGTCACGTGGAATCCTAACTTTGTTCACTTGACAGAAAAGTAGGAGGGTTCAAGTGAACAGGAATAACCGAAGACTAAAGGGATGACATATAAATTTTAGTTATATCTTTTCGAGTCAGTGAAATTTCAGTAAAATACTGAAATTAATGGCCATGAGCTCATATTTGATCAACTCCAACTATGTGGATCCGAAGTTCCCACCCTGCGAGGAATATTCACAAAGCGACTATCTTCCCAGTCACTCCCCGGACTATTACAACTCCCAGACGCAGGAGCCTGCTACTTTCCGGGCGGACCCTATCTACCACAATGAACACCACCCGGCTCATCACCAGCACCGAGTTGAACCGCCGTACACACCGTGCCAGCGTGCGCCGCAACCCACTTCTGTAAGGACGTCCCCCCAGGGTCACACCGTTATCCCCACCGGGCTGAACACCACCCCTGTGTCCGAGCAGAGCCACCGCTGTGACTCGGTCACACCGAGCCCGCCTCCACCTCCGCTCTGCGCTCAAACTCCTCGCAGCCAAAGCGGGTCTTCCCCCGCCAGCAGCCGAAAGGACCCGGTGGTGTATCCGTGGATGAAGAAAGTGCATGTAAACATCGGTAAGAGCTGCATGGGAACTCTATCGCCCTTTCCCTCTCTCCCTCTCTCTCTCTGACTGCAGCGCAGAGCTGGCCATCAGACAGCTCGGTGTCCTCCGTCTGAGCTCACGTCTGCTCCCTGCGTTCCGCTAGCAGCAGAGGAGAACAGTCGCTGCAGGGTTGAGATTTACGGTCGTCTGTTTGCAGGGTCAATATAATTACATCCTCCATAAATTTTTATTACACCTCTCAGCTGTGGTGTCTTTTGAAGTCTGATCTCAGGCAGCTCTGCCTTATGACAACTCAGAGCGAGCCCATAAGTTAGCTTTTATGCGCTGGTAATTCGACTTTAAGTGGTGCGGCTGTATAAACGGCGGACTCCAGCCTTCCGTCCCTCTCGCTGTTCCAAGGAAAGGAAAGTTTTATGGCAGATGAAATATTCATGTTTATAGACCCGGCCGTAAAACACTAATGTGAAAGCGAATAGCTCCAGTCTAGTACGGCTTCTCTCGTCATGTTCCAGCAGGCTTGGAGCCTATTGCGTTCCAACCGGAGTGCTCATCGGCCGAGAGCAAAATATCAGTTTTGCTAAGTCATATTACTGCGTTTACTCCATAAAGCTTCGCGTTTACAAATAAGGACATTTGTTTCTGTTTTTCCTTTAAACAACCAATTCAGCTGTCGCAGTTGGAGAGACTGAACTCCACTGCGTCACATCTGTTTACAGCTGTCTGTAATTTTCAGATTTATTGAATCATTACCCAGTCAGCCATTCAGTGCCATCACGTCTGCTGCCCCACCGATCCACTGCCGTCTCCACTAAAACCACCACCTTTGTTTTTCAGTAGCTGGAACACACACGGCATCACACCATCCACGCTTTCAGCTGGTGCCGTTTGCGCACCAGATGGACGAAAACGAGGTGTAATAGCTTTGAATGATTGGCTTATGTCACAGGCAAATTTGTCTTATCTTTAAACAGATTTGTTTTCAAATTTCCAGTAAGTCTGCGCGCACGACATGTGCTCAGGTCACGCCATTGGTGTATGGTGTCACTGCTGCGGGCCTGGCGCATCATATGGGCAACTAGAAAGCTCGAGAAAACACAGATCACAGAAAAACGCGCTTGTGATTATTATTTGCTAGCTGTTTCTGAAAGAACACTGCAGTCAATGGCTTATTCATTTGCTTAGTTTGTTTCTTTATATAAAGGACAACAGTACAGTAAAACATTACTATCTTCTCAGGAAGTGTATAACATTACATCTTATTTATGTAAAATTTCCAACTCTCCTGTGTCTGATTTATTTAAGTTATAATATTGTTTATTTACTGTTTTAGTCCATCAGGTTCAAATACAGTTAATGTCTGTAGAAATATCATAGTTCTGTTGTTCTTTGGGTGATGTTCACAGTTCCTCTGTCTGTAACTGGCTTTTAAATGCCTCGTCCCTTTGTTCTCTCACAGTCAATTCCAGCTACACAGGTGGAGAGCCAAAGCGCTCGCGGACGGCTTATACGCGCCAGCAGGTTCTGGAGCTGGAGAAGGAGTTCCACTACAACCGTTATCTGACACGCAGACGTAGGGTGGAGATTGCGCACACACTGTGTCTGTCAGAGCGGCAGATAAAGATCTGGTTCCAAAACCGGAGGATGAAATGGAAGAAGGACCACAAGCTGCCCAATACGAAAGTCCGCTCCGGGACCAACAGCACCACAAGTGCTCAGATTGTGTCCGCGTCTCAGAACCGCTCCTCCGGACCGCTATAGTGCGGCTCTTTGAGTTGTGGCAGGAGGATCCCACCCGTGTTCCCCAGCTTCTAGACTGAAAACTGAAGGAGTGGCACTGCAGAACCTCCGGAATGTGCAATTTGGACCATAATATGAACTTAACTATTGAGAAGAGGACAAAGGCAACTCATGGCCGAAATCAGGCCCCTGATCATGTTCCGTTACTCAGCTATGAAGTTGTTTGTTTGTGTGTGCGCGCGCGTACGTGCGCGTGTCTGTGTGCGTGTCTTTGGGGGCGGTGGTAGGGATGGTACTTGTTCTTTTTTGTCTTTTTGTTTATTTCTCCAGTCCATCCACCTACTAAGTTTTGTTGTTCAGAGTCGTTTGTGTGTGTGTGTGTGTGTGTGTGTGTGTGTGTGTGTGTGTGTGTGTGTGTGAGAGAGAGAGAGAGAGAGAGAGAGAGAGAGAGAGAGAGAGAGAGAGAGAGAGAGAGAGAGAGAGTTCTTCCTGAGCATTTTTCTTTTGTTTTGAGAACATCCTCGTTTCCATGTTTAATCACACCAAACCCGAGAGCCATTTTTCACGTTCCCTATGCGGGGTACACAGCAAAGGGGTGAACCGCGCAATTCTGCCCATTACCCCGCCCCCTCAGACCACCACCCCCTCACACGCTTGTAAAAAATGGAACTGTCGTTTCCTTTATAGCCCCCACTCCACCCCCATACACACACACATAAACACACACGCGTAAAAACAGTAGAAAGCATCATGTAGCCTGTTGGTGCCTGCAGAACCCAAACAGAACATGTACCCGCAGGTAGAACCCAGCAGGCGGTTTGCTTTTCACTTCTATGGTTTGAACTCAGTTTAACAGTTTGGCTTGATGGCAGAACATATCTTATAAGTACGACAGGTTATTATAGTTATTTTTGAAATAAGTATTGATTGCAAAACTGTGGTCTGTGTTGGCATTGCTGAGTGAGATGCAGAAGGTTCACGTGATCCATTGACTGTTCAGTTTGTGACGTTATGCAGGCCGCAGGGATATATAAGTATTTTTCACCGCTTATCAGACATGACAGTTGCACACAGGACAATAATCACATGAAAATTGTACAAATGGTACAAAACACAGCACTTGATAATGTATTACATATTACCTCACTCTTATACTCACATGTACTATATATACATGTATTTTATATATATATATATATATATATATATATATATATATATATATATATATATATATATTAATTTTTCTGTTGTCTCTTGCGCTCGTTTATGAAGTGAACGGTTTTCAAGCTTTTAATGACATGAAGAGGTACAATTATTACGTTCCAAAACAAAGATCTATTCTTTTGTTCTATTTTGGAATTAAAGAATATATGTAATCCACTGCAAATGTTTTAGGGTTAGGGATAAAAGAGGTTTCTTACTGGCCCAAGACAAGGTGATTTTCCCCCTCATTTCATCCTTTTTTCTGTACTAATTCCTTACCCGTGCGTCTCACTGCGCTTTTCAAATAGTTTTATTATTATTATTATTATTATTATTATTATTATTATTATTATTATTATTATTATTATTATTATTATTATTATTATTATTATTATTAATGCTGCTTTTGTCACATTCCAAATGCCGCAGGATTTTCATATCATGGCATTTGTTGAACATTTGTTACCTCCCGGACATGTAGATGTCCCTTTCTCTCTTTTCTCAGTGTCAACCTTCCTGTTCTTTGTAAATAACTCAGAAATATAAATAAATGACTGAACATGCAACATTTCGAATGTTATTCTATTTTTTATTTTTTTTACTGTTTCAGATGTTTTTACATAATGGTATTATTGGACTTGAAAATATTGGATTGGATTTGGAATGTACTCTGTTTTTAAATGAGCCTACTGTTGGAAAGCTAGAGTTTCTTTTTCATTTTTCCTTTGTTGTATCTGTGCACTTCTCTTCTCATCAGGTTTTAACGCTGGAACGAACATTTGACACACAATAAATAATTCCATATAATCTCAGTGTTGGTTTTGCCTACAAAGGTGCAGTGAGCTGTCTTCAGAAATCAAGAGGCTGTGATGATTAATCTCTCCCGGCCAGGAGTGATCCTGGTACATTACGTCCTGTAATCTCGTTTTAAATCACAAACCGTCCTTCCGTTTCTCTCCCGTTCTCTCCTTAATTTAACGGCTGCTCAGATGCGCTGCTTGCACCGGGCCTGTACAGACAGCCCTCCCCCTCCGCGCGCGCGCACACACACACACACACACACACACACACACACACACACACACACACACACACACACACACACACACGCACACACACACACACACACACACCACCCTCAGCCCTCCCTGCTTTAAACAAGTTTATTATTTTAACACGTAAAGAAGTATAATTTTGTATACGACCCTTTACATCACCAATCTATATTTTTAAACAGCATTATGTGCAGATGTGAATTTTTGTATCTATTTATTTTTTAGATATTACGGAAAAGGAGCGGGCCAGCGCAATAGCTCAAGCCTTGACAACCAAATAGATAATCAACAAGACGAATGGCTTCTTTTGGGAGGTGCGGCTCTCATATTAATTTTCATTTTCTTTTCTTTGAGCAGGTATCGAAAAATAGAGAACAAGAGGAGGGGGGTGAGAAAATAGCATTCTTCTCGATGAACTTTAAACAAAAAACTGTGCCCTCAAAATTGGTCTGTTAGTGCACACACAAGACTGCCCGATTCTCCATTTGTTGGCTGATTCCTCCTCGGACCACTTGCCACAGAAACCCCCTTACACATCTATCTATCTATCTATCTATCTATCTATCTATCTATCTATCTATCTATCTATCTATCTATCTATCTATCTATCTATCTATCTATGAAAATAGAAATAAATTAGGTTTATATATATATATATATATATATATATATATATATATATATATATATATATATATATATATATATATATATATATTCGTTTTGAAGGGGATGACCACCTTACTTGCTATCTCTCTGAATGGAAACAGATTTCCAGGAGGATGCCCACACCCACCCTCTACAACAATGTCCACTACCATTATGTACTTGCCAGGGTAGAAAGGACAGCACGCAAGAAAAATGTGAAAATTATTCAAGAACAAATCATTAATCATTTGCTCTTCTTTAAAAGCTTCTTCTATTGTCATTCAGCAGCTCCACACAAGACCCCTTATGCCAGGAGAGAAGGAGGGCAAAGATCACATAGACGTAAGAAGAGAAAAAAAAGTCGTCTTGGAAGACATTGAAGACCCCCCACCACCACCACCACCATCACCTCCCCCGTCTTTCCAGGTCCTTCGCCTAGAAAAAACACCCACTCACACGCAAATATACACACACATCCTACAATTGACCAATCTACCCCCAAAAAAAAACGAACTTTTCTGTTCCTTAGTGCTAACAACACAAGCCCAGAAAAGAAACTCCAGGCCAGTAGTCAGGAGTCCTCAGCGTAAGAGGAGATGGCCTTGAGGCTACTGGAAGCTGCGACAACGGTAAGAGGCCTGGGGCAGTTAATTTAGTCTTTTCATTCTCTGTTTATCCTGCTTCTGTGAGTCTGCTCACTCTGAGGGGTTTTACAGTTTTATTGCCTTGTGATTGTTTGGCGAGGTCAGGAAAAGAGGGCCCTGAAAGGGCTTTCATTTTAGCACAGCATTTACGTTAGAAGTTAAACACAAGTGTTTGAGTGTGCTTGCGGGCGTGCATGCGTCCGTGTGTTTGTGTAAGGGCATACGCAAGGGGCATCTGTTGTGGTTTTTCATGTTTTTGTTTATTGAAATGTTTTGTTTTTCTGGCTTGATTGTCACCTCTATTTATGTTTTTCCCACAGCCCATTTGAAGCCATTCTATCTGCTTTTACGCATGTTTAGTTTGTTTATGTGTTCACTTTATTTTTAGACATTTTTCATATTCATATGGAACAGCAGCCTTGCATAGGATGCTGTTGAAGTAAACTCCCTAGGGTAAAACTCGTCAGAACCATCCACAAACTAATGTTTGTTTCATGTTTCGTTTGGACAATATGAGACACTGTTGTTTTTAGTTCCAAATGCTTGCGTGTTTTTTTCGTTAGTTCGTGTTTTTCGTTTTTCCCCTTAGGTGCAAAAAGGCCACAGATGTGATCAGAATATGAAAAATAGTGAGGGCTGCAGGGGGAGGTGAGGTCTTGAAAAAGAAAAATTAAAACACAGCAACGTACCCTGGTTAATGGAAACTGGTACAGCTGCACTTCACAACCAATTTGGAAAACAAAGGCTCTGCAAGGCTTCCCAAATTAATTGGCTGCTCTGCTCCCAGGTCTTCCGTTTATCTGCGGATCCAAACAGCAGCAGCTCAGTAAGCCCACTCACTGTTGCTTGACCTTTTAGCAAATCAATCTTATAGGAATGAGAAATCAAAGCACAGCAGATCTCTGTTGCAGCTCGCTGGACGTCACATAATACCATTGCATAAAAAGGAGAAATAAATGGTAGAAATATCGAAGCTGGACAGTGAACAGAATTCAGGGATAGTAAGAAGATAAGCATTGGAAAGGCAAATCAATGATTGTGCATTGATGACAGAAAGCAAAGCAGTGGCCAGGAAGAGTTCAACCAGGGGACACGTTTTTCTGACCGATGAGGTCCACTGACTCTGAAGCCAGAGGCTGACCCCCGGTTACCCCCCCGATCCCATTCCTACCTTTCGTCCCCCGCACCCACAGCGTACCTACCCCCGCCTCTCCTGGTCCCCCTTGACCTCACCAGACGGCTGGACCCTCCGCTCCCTCGGACATTCCCAGACCTCTGGAGCCCTAGGGCCACTTTGTCATCACATGCAGAGTTCAGAACACTGGTACCTAGGCTCACCGTGGCCTCTTTTCTCTCAAACTCAAACAGACAGATGAACGTATAGACTGACAATATTTCCACACGCCATGTTCAGGTCTACAGACTACAGCTTGGCATTATTTGACAAGACCTAAATAAATCAGAAATAACAGACTTTAAAATATGAGGACATTGAAGTCTAGACTCTCGTGTTAAACCTTGAAGGTCGTGATGAAAAATGAGACATTATAAATGCATGCTTTACGTTTCAGATGATCATAGACGACTGTGATAAAAAAGATTTGAACTGGGCTTCCATTTAATTCTGGTGCAGGCTTTCAAGCCTTGTCATAAGCCCTGTTACCATGCTGAATGGTGGTAGTTTAACGGAAAGTTATTTTTGGTAATAAAGGGGAAAAAAAACTGCACATAATAAAATCATCATAACAGTAACCAGATCCACAAAGCTCAGGCATTTAACCACCAAAAAGATTTTATAGCCTCTACACCATGGTTTTGAAATTTACCATACATTTTATTATTTAGTTTTGACTTTGATTTTCAATTCTATTTTAGTTTTAATTAGTTTTTAGTATTTATTTAAAAGTTTAGTTTAGTTTTTATTAGTTTTGGTTATAGTTTTAGTCTTTTATGTAATATGACTTACATGCTAGGGGAAAGGCTGAACACTAAAAAAATTGAAATAATTCTGTGTAAAAAAATCTCAGAAAACAATCATACATTTTGCGGTGTTTTATTTTGCAAAGTCTCATTTTTTTTTGAGTAAACGAAAATGTTTTTTGCTTGGGGTGTTCATGAATTTGTTAGATTTAGTTAATGATAATAACCTTGCTCTACACTCAAGTCAAACATTCTGCTTTTTCTTCATGATTATTGCCATCTAAAAAATTTGTTAAATTCAATTGCATACATTCCAATTTGCTTCTGCCACTAACACAATGCAGTCATGCTGATTTATCATATGGATTCACTGACGTTGCATCAAACATGTTGTGATAGTAGAAAATAAACTATTCAATAATCAATAATTTTTAGTGTCTTTATGTGTTATCATAATGAATTATGGTAAATTGGTGAGACACCTGCTCAAAATACACATAGATACACATAACACGCTAACACAATACATAATATTTTCACTTCTTTTTTCCTTTTTTTGATCGTACCAACACTTCCTGAGAAGCTTAAACCATACAAATAGCCCTTAGTGTTTGATAAAGTGTTCAAGTCAAAAAGACAGAAGCAGTCCCTTTAAAGACTATGTAGATTACTGTGCAGTTGCATTAGTGTATCAGACAAACACTTATGGCGAAGTTAAAAAGTGTGCAAATAGTCATTGTCAAAAATTTCAAGTTGAAATGTCCACTTAATTCTAGAAACAAAAAGACCTGTAGCCATCAGTTTTCAGGATGATGTAGATTACTGTGTAATTAATTCATATCTTCAAATTACAGAACTGTGGTAGGATCTGTAACAATACGGCCATTTTCTAAACCCGTTCATCTGTAAGTCCTTCTTCTTCCGCTTATCCGGGGTCGGGTCGCGGGGGTAGCAGCTTCAGTAGGGAGGCCCAGACGTCCCTCTCCCCGGTCACTTGGGCCAGCTCCTCCGGAGGAATCCCAAGGTGTTCCCAGGCCAGCCGGGAGACATAGTCCCTCCAGCGTGTCCTGGGTCTTCCCCTGGGCCTGCTCCCGGTGGGACGTGCCCGGAACACCTCACCAGGGAGGCGTCCAAGAGGGATCCTGACCATGCCCGATGCCCGAGCCACCTCAACTGGCTCCTCTCGACATGGAGGAGCAGTGGCTCTACTCTGAGTCCTCCCCGGATGATTGAGCTCCTCACCCTATCTCTAAGGGAGAGCCCAGACACACTACGGAGAAAACTCATTTCAGCCGCTTGTATCCGGGATCTCGTTCTTTCGGTCACGACCCACAGCTCATGACCATAGATGAGGGTAGGAACGTAGATCGACCGGTAAATCGAGAGCTTCGCCTTTTGGCTCAGCTCTCTCTTCACCACAACGGATCGGTACAGCGCCCGCTTCACAGCAGACGTTGCACCAATCCGCCTGTCGATCTCCCGCTCCATCTTCCCCTCATTCGTGAACAAGACCCCAAGATACTTGAACTCCTCCACTAGGGGCAGCACATCCTCCCCAACCTGGAGAAGGACCTCTACCCTTTTCCGGTTCAAGACCATGGTCTCGGATTTGGAGGCACTGATTTTCCTCCCGGCCGCTTCACACTCAGCTGCGAACCGCTCCAGCGAGAGCTGTAGATCACGCCCTGATAAAGCCAAAAGGACCACGTCATCCGCGAATAGCAGAGACGCAATCCTAAGGCCACCAAAACGGATCCTCACAACACCTTGGCTGCGCCTAGAAATTCTGTCCATAAAAGTTATGAACAGAATCGGTGACAACTCTCACTGGAAACGAGTCCGACTTACTGCCGGCAATGCGGACCAGACTCTGACACCAGTCGTACAGAGACCTGACTGCCCTTATTAAAGGGTCCGTTACTCCATACTCCCGGAGTACCCCCCCACAGGATCCCTTGGGGGACACGGTCGAATGCCTTCTCCAGATCCACAAAGCACATGTAGACTGGTTGGGCAAACTCCCATGCCCCCTCCAGAATCCTGCTGAGGGTATAGAGCTTTTCTAAACCCATGCAGCATAAACCATGTTTAGATCTTGTAGAGGGCATCCCACAATTCCCTGTGCTGACATCACCACCCGTGCTATATCTTTCCTCTCCTGTGCCATGCATTTCCCATATCACATCATTATGCTGAGACACAAGATGCTTTTGATTGTAACTCTATAAAAGTTTGTTAGCAGTTGGGTAGAAAGTCCAGTCCATTTCAGTTTTCTAAGAAAGAAGAGCCATTGTTGGGCCTTCTTCTGGTGGGAGGTGTTCACGGTCTATGAGTGGTCAGAGGAAATGGGAATGCCCAGGAACTTTATGCTGTCCGCATGCTCCACCACCTCCTCATGTATCTAGACAGGAGCATGGTCAGTCTTCCTGGACCTCCTGTAGTCCACTAAGACCTCTTTGGTTTTGCTGGTACTCAGGATGAGGTTATTCCTGGAGCACCACTCTGTCAGATTGTTGACCTCCTCTCTGTAGTGGGTATAATCATTGTTGGATACAAGACCTATACCAAAGAGGTGTCATCCGCAAACTTCGCAACCATGTTTGCGGGTAGCAAAGCAGTCATGCGTGAACAGGCTGAAGAAAGCAAGACTTAGGACACAACCTTGCGGTCTTCCTTGAGGACCTTGAGGATCAGTGAAGCAGATGTGCATATCCCTAGCCCTCATCAACACCCGGGGCCTGTTGATGAGGAAGTCACTGATCCAGATGCAAAGCTAGGAAACTATCTGTGGAACTTGGTACTTTCGCTGAATATTTGGATCTAACAAACCAACCTGAATTTTGTTTAGCTTGATACATTCCAAAACTTAAGCAGGTAGATATATTTGCTCTATACAAATGAGCTGCAGATTTTGTATAAACACCCTTCTTGTATGCAGGTAGCTAGTTATACTGTGAAAAGGTTCACAAAATATTTCACAGTAAGTAAACTGTGACTTGAAGGGATGAGGCAAGGGGTCAGGTAGGTGATGGGAATGCCTGTTTGGATTATTTGGTCTAAATGAAGGGACTGATGTTTCAGCAAAAATGTGCACAGGAAGCTGTAGACTGTAGAACTGACAATGTAAGCATCCATTCTCATGTACTCAAGACGATACAGAAGGACATGGGGAACATGTTCTAGGAAAAACGTTTGGTTCTAGGTAGGCATTATGAATTCAGAGCATTGCACACACACTCCCACACACACTGATCTTTGGCCCAGAGAGACTCGTAGTGGTTTGCTAATTATCAGACAAATCGCCTGCACATTTTTTTCCCTCTTTGGCTCGTTGCATCCGTGGTGCCAGAGAAATTTATCATTCTGGAGAGCACGAGGAGCCAGGGAGGTCACAGTACTGGCGCACGTGCTGCAGGAGGAGGTCTTCACTGGAGATATATAGAAGCAAGAGCAGGCGGAGAGTGTAGTGTGTGAGTGGATGTGATTGTATCTCTGTGTGTATGTGTGTACCAGAGAGAGGGGCCCTGTGAGCTTTTTAAAAATCATCTATTAAGTATTAAAAGCCAGAGCCAGATAATGGCTGCCAAGTGCAACAGGCACGCGCAGTTTCTTTGAAGTGGCAGTGTCGTTGAGCTGTCCCCTCTTTGTGAATATTTCTACGTGATTAGAGGGTTTAAAAAGTTAGCAGCTAGAGTTAAATAATTCCATATCAGATCCCCATTTAAAACTGAATTATCTTCAGTGTCTTTTCCATTGAATTTCGTTGAATATTTTTTGAGCTTGGGGATTTGTTAAATGTTTCAGAATTTAATACCACTGTTAAGACATTGTAGCAAGATCAATGTAAAAGAAACAGTATTAGGAGCTTGCTTTTAATCAAGGATGTTACAACAGAAAAATAACAAAGGGGAAAACTGACCTTCAACCAATTCAGATACAGTTCATTTACGGTGTAATTCGGAAGGCTGTCTTACAGACTTTATAAAAACAACAATCAGAAAATATTGAAACTACACAAAATGCTCAAATAAACCGCAGCCAGATCAAGCTATTAAAAAAAACCCTACATTCCCATCTTAATTGTGGTCACATGTGCGAAAAATAATTTTTCTACGTCAGGTAATGTTGTACATCACACATCCAAACACTGTCAGTGCAAATGTTGTTACCAGCTGTTTAGATGTTTATTACAAAATAAAAGATAAACATACATGGACATCTGCGGAGCAGGACATGGACGTGACACCACCTGCTAGTCTTTTTTGACTGAACCTGTAATTTACGGAAAGACCTCAGACCGGAAGGACAGCCTTATGAGACGCCCAGGAAAACGTGTTTTAAACCGTTTCTCACGCGTGTTTCAATCTTAACTACTTAAGATTGAACAATCGCTATGAAAAAGGTGACGTAATTGAAAATTGACTTTCTCTGTCTATCGTTCCCTGTCGCATTTTTGCAGCAATTTTTTTACATCCAACCACTTATGCAAGAAAGAAAGAATAATCATTAAAAAATATCACAATCGTGATTTAGTAATAATAATAATAATAAAATAATAATAATAATAATAATAATAATAATAATAATAATAATAATAATAATAATAATAATAATAATGTCGTTATTGTTGTCACATGTGATCATGTGTGGGTGCTTAAGTATGACAGTTGCATCCTCTGTTTTCACCAAGAGACAATGTCAGTGGTTTTGGCTTTGTTAAACCTGTCTCATATATATATATATATATATATATATATATATATATATATATATATATATATATATATATATATATATATATATATATATATATATATATGTATGTATGTATGTATGTATGTGTGTGTGTGTGTTTCTATACCGCACAAGTTTTAGTGTACAGAAAATTAACGAACTGTCTGTGGGTTTACAACGACTCATTTTTACCAAAATGTTTTGATAGCTATGCAAGTATTTAAATTATTTTATGAAAATAAATTAGGTTAAATAAAATTATTGCAAATGATGTCTGCTAGATTCTATTCTTTATTTCCCCCAGTTTTTTGTAATCTAACAGCACGCAGGATTGATTTAGGATTGATGAAAGAGAAGCGGATGATTTTCTGTTTAATTTTCAGGTCTTCCATTGCTTTGACCATGAAATGTTTGTTTTTTTGCACCCAGCAGAGGTTAACATGCTCAGCCTCTCAGTCCCGACATTTTTTCTCCATGTCTCATGCTCTATTGTTTCGCTTGCGGCGGCCTGAGCGCCAGAAGGAACCCGAGGTCCTATTGTTAGCGCCCCGCACGGCCTCTGGGTCCCTCTGCCTCCTCGGTGTTCTCTGTGTGTTCATCTGACATTCTGCCTTTGTTTCAGTCTCTTCGCGACTGAACTGCAGCTTTTGGAGCTCTCTGGCCGTCCGCTACCTGCCCGGTCCTCTTTTCTATCGCCCAAATAAACGCACCTCCGAAGGAATCATTCTTGTTTATAGGATGAATGCGGGTGATTGTGGGAGATTTTTTTTCCAATAAACAACTGTGATTTATTTTATGACATCAAATTAAATTAGGAATAGACTGAATTTCCAAACGAAATTTGAAGGCCGCTTTTGGAAATTCTGTCATTGGTTTTCTTCTCTCGTTTGGCAATATGAAGGCCCAGGTATTATACACTTTGATTGGATTTGTTTGATTTCATATACCTAAAGGGATTTATTCTCTTTTTCTTTAATATATTAGCATTGATACATATTTAGTTTGGCTCAAATTGGCAACAGAAAAAAAAATAACCAAAGCCCTGCTCCCCGAGTCAGATAAATGATTTCCTTATTTCCTGTTGCTGGAAACACGTCCATTAAAATATGGGTTTTGATGGGGCAATCTATGGATTCTTTTTGGCTCAGCCAGGTGACGGCGAGCTGAAAAAAGATGACAATGAAGAGTGGGATGCGTGCAGTAATCTTTACAAACCAACACAACCTTGAGTAATATATTTTTCATCACTCTCTCTCTCTGTTGATGGGCCTGTCCTGCGTTACCTCAGTTTACTGGACACACTGTCTGCCCTTCACCCAAATTAAAGATCGAAAAGTGAGCAGAGTGCTCTGCTTTTGTTTTCCTCATCATTTTTGTCTAAACTGTGCGCACGGGCCCGGGTAGGTTCCAGGAACTCGTGGTGGCCCCCTCCATAAACACCCCACCCAGACCCCCGCCACGGTCAAGACGTCACGTGCTTCATTTAATAATTAATGTAGAGGTTGCAGAACCGATATGGATTTGTCCGGAATATTATGGACAGGATGGCGCTGTGCTACAAGTGTGCGTGTGTGCCCTACGTGGAATACTCAACTGTCCTTAAAAAAAAATACAAGCCCCTGTAGCAGCGGAGAGGGGGGAGAGAGAGAGAGGAAAGAAGAGAGAGAGAGAGTGAGAGAGGGGAGAAGAGAAGACACCGGGAAACGCCAACAGAGAGAGAGAGAGAGAGAGAGAGCGAGCGAGCAAGAGAAAAAGAGAGAAGGAGGCTGCAATCAAACAAATTTGGACGGGTGTGCGTCTTGCGGGTCGCTGTGGACACCGTGAGTATTGTGGAAGGAAGGGGACTGCATGGGGGAAAGCCCACTTCTTCCTCCTGTACGCCGCGCCGCCTTCGCAAGCATCCCACCCAGTGAATCACAGGCTGTTTTAACACCGTGGTAAATATGCCCCCAAATCCTCATCTTTCGCTGTGCTTTCTCATGGTGCATGTGGCTGTCGTGTTGTTTACACATCACGCCCCCCCACCCATCATCATCAGCCATTGTTTATAGGTTGGAGAGATACAGCCGTGCAGCCTACAATGAGGGAGGGAGAGGGAGTGCTGCGATGTTAGCCGATGGCTGTGTCTATCTTCAGAAGCACTTGGATGTTCTTCTCCATCTTTCTGCCATCAACTCCTGTTTGCCTCCGCATCTCTCTATCCGCTTGAGTCTGTCCATCCCTCTCTCCCGCTCTACTCCTCTCTCTCCCTTTTCCCCTTGCAGCCAGCTACTTCTCCTGATTTATGGTGAGGTAGGGTGTCAGCGTGCGGCTGCGATTGTGATTTTGTGAAGGAGTGCTGTTGTTTATGGCACCACACGCGATAAATCATGTGTTCCAACGCTGTGGGAAGAAGGTGGGGGAAAACGACGGCCGATAGACCGATGATACAGCAGGAAGAAGAGCAGATGAAGTCTCGCTTCTTCCACCGGTTCCTCTTTTACCTTTCCTCTGTTTCAGCTTAGTTGTTCCTGTATTGCTGATCCACCTGCCCCCCTTTCCCCCACCCCACCAACCCCGGTAATGATTCACACGTTTTTTCCTCACTCGTGATTAATACCCGCGGTGTTCCCCACTTCCCCTTGCAGCAGTCCACCCAATCCTGTTCTTAAATTACTGTGGTTACCTATTAAAGTAAGATTTGCAGAAATCTGGTTCACTGCGAAGCCTTCAGCAGTAATGAAATCTCATGCAAAGGACCTTCTGGCGAAAACGCAACTCTATGTTTAGCTCAGAGGGATGAAACTGATCAGAATGCCAGAATGAATTTACTAATAATCGTACTTTGAATCGTAGCTTCACAAGCACAGCTAGGCCCCTGACTTTAGATGCAGTGTGGGAACAATTAGCACGATTTTGTCTTTTTCAGGCATCCTACTAGATCTCTTTGCTTTTGGTGATTTCTTTTAAAGAACTCCTGAGTCGCATTGGTGCCATCCCAGTGGGACAGACTATTCTTAAAGTTTTATTCCCATTTTCTCTCTCTCCCTGCATTTCTCCCATAGTAAGTATTTTTCCTTTGATGCAAACTGGAAGGGAGCTTGTCGCCATTATTCATGTCAACATCCAGTATCTGGTTTAGCTCAGCTCCTTCACTGTTAATCAGAACTTATTTCCTTTGCTTTGGAATTAAACCGGGGGTGAAAAGAAACAGAAGTAAAAGAGACTCCATTTTTCTTTATGGTTTGTTTATTGGTAAATATTTGGAGCCAACGTGACTGAGAATCAAGAACACTCAGCAAGATGTGTGATCTGGTTCCATTTTTAGCCTGCAAGTAGAGTGAGATGGGGGCGGGAGTAAACATAATTTCATCGGCTAACCTCATAAGTCTCCGTGGTGTGTGATGCCTGTGTGGTGTTTGAGTGTAAAAGCAAATGGAGCAACGTGTAGAGATAACGGGACAGGACAATGAACATTGGATCACATGCGATTTTATGAAGAAAAAAAAACACAATACATCGGCAGATAGAAAAAGTATTTATTGTTATTATTATTATTATTATTATTATTATTATTATTATTATTATGGATGGATGGATGGATGGATGGATGGATGGATGGATGGATGGATGGATGGACGGACTCAGGCGCATCCCGTCCCTGCCTGTCTCCTTCTCGTCCTCAGCCATCAATGTAAACCTCAGTATAAAGATTAGAACGGGCCACCCCTTAACTATGACAGCAGCAGTAGAGAGAGCAGAGCTTCTTATCCACATGCGTACTCTTGCTCTTCGCTGTTGTGTCAAAAACAATATTTTGGCTCATTTCTGTGGACGAAGAGAGAACAGGTGGTGGTGGGGTTTTATTCCCATATAAACAAACCGAAGCCCATTGGAGTATAACTTTTCTTTAACCCCTTCTTGTGAAATCTGTTATGAGTTATACTTGAATGATAAAATTTAAAATTCTAAAAATTGTGAAAATCAAGGCCTGTTAAAAGAACAAAAAAAAAATCTGAAAAAAAGTCCAGCTTTTTGCAGTTATGCATGTTTGTCCTCGTCGCTGCTCTTTGTCAGTGGTTTTGGGGACAGTGTTGTAAAGAGACAGGATCTTAAGTTCCAAAACTTCAGCATGTAAATGAGCAGCAAATGTCTATTTTATACCATATCACACAAGTCTGTAACTAAACATGTTTTATTTAAACTTTAATTAAACAGGGATTCTAATTGAGAGCCAAGATTTCATTTTCAAGAGAGAACTATTTTGATGAAATAAAACATCTATATTCTTACAAAATAGTCAAAACTCTTGAATCGACTAAGCTGCCGGTACACCGGTGTTCCTGCAGCTTTAGCTTATACTGATCACTGCAGTCGCTTTATTGTGAAATTGCACAGAAAACATCCAATTTATCTAGAGACCGATTGCAGAGATCCGTGTGCGTCTCGGGCGTTGCATGGAGTCCTATAGCCTTTGTCTTCACATAGAGATTAATACATTACCTATTAAGTACTATTTTGTCTTTGTAAGCGGTTCTTTTGAAAAGGGACGTTTTTTTTCTTGAACAACGTAGAGTTCTTGGCGGCAAAGACTAACCCAGACCAGCCACTGTAGCTATATTAAATAATATCTTTAAAATAAAGATTTGGTTGTCTAGTAAATACCAGCAAGACTATTGTTTGTACTGTTTGCTCAGAGCACAGGTCGTGGTTGCTGTGCCTTGTGCGGGCGAACGCATCTGATCCATGTTTATTTAAACAACCACGCTTTTACCTTGCAGTTACCGCAAATGGAGCGTCGATTTTATGAATATATCCAAAGTTAATGTCCGAACAAGCAAGCGCAGACGCGCCTGAGAGGTAGGCATAAAAGTCCATTCTTTTTCCAATTCACTGCTGAGACTCGCAGCCATGTTGGTGGCTTCACTGTTTGTCCACGTAGCAAAGATGTGAAAAGAGCGTGGAGACCTATATGTTAAATGACATAAACTGTTTCTTTTCTGCATTTTTAAGTTCCAGTTTTATTATTTGTTGAGACCGATTTACTTGCAGATACCCATTGTAGCCTATATTTCAGACGAGAGGCGAAGGTAAAAGTCGGGTATTCGTAATTACAGCGAGACGAACAAAACCATTTTGTTTCGGGTAATAAAACGAATCTGCCAAATCTTGCACATTTATGTTCACGTTTCCGAATGACCCATGGCAATATATGCATCGCAGGATATATTACATTCATAAAACAACAAAAAATAGACAAGAGTACTGTAATTCCAGTGTGACAAAATAGAAAAAGCAGGAAAGACCGGCAAAATACAGACAAATTAAAGAAACCGTGTGAGATTTTCCCTTACCCTCTACTGCAAAAAAAATAAAAAAAATAATAAAATAAAATAAAATTAATAATCCTGGTAAAGTAAATAATAATAATAATAATAATAATAATAATAATAATAATAATAATAATAATAATAATAATAATAATAATAATAATAATAGGGGTTATTTAACATTAAACCTAAACTCAAAATCAAGTTCGCCTTAAATCTGTAACCCTGTAATCGTTAAGAAGACGAAAAGGAAAACATGGTCAATTATTATTATTATTATTATTATTATTATTATTATTATTATTATTATTATTATTATTATTATTATTATTATTATTATTATTACATTTTAGCAGGTATCCAGTCTATTGCTCCACGCGCCAGTCGGCTCCTTCTATAACTCCCCTTTGCGCGGAAATTACTCTCGCGTCGAAAATAAATCAATATGAAGCTTCTCTGGTCATTTGTAATCTTTTCTGCGACGGCCATGATCCAAGCTCGTAAAACTGAAGCGTCTGCAGCTGAACGAAGAGCCCTGCAGAAAGCCTATTTTTTTTTATCGGTCCCTGTCTCAGAAAACCCGGGACGCGCAAACTGGAGCCATTTGAGCCGGAAATGGTTGCAAGAGGAGGATAGCAGGCTTTAATTCCTCGCTCGGTGGAATGTCTCTGTTCGAAGCGCCATCCAGCTGAAATGAACGAATTCTCTTCCCTTTAGATCAACTTTCTCACCCTTTTACTTTCTCCTCCTTCTGGCATCCCTTTTCTGCTCGAACTCCCTCCGCCTGTGGATTTCTGTGTAGGTGTGTCTGTGTGCGCGCATCGTTTTGTGGCAAAGCGCCTGTCTATACGCGTGGGCAGATATTAAGAAAAGGAGACAGGCGGAATTCAAAGCCAAGTGCACGGCTTAAGGATTGATTTGATCTCCAAATATTTGCTGTGAACAACATTTAACTCTACACGATCAGCGCAAAGCTAAGCGAATCACTTTTATAATAAACTAACAATTCAAAATTGAAATGAAATTTAAATTGAAATTCTTCAATACATTTAAAGCAAGTTTCTGTTTAACTGTAATACCTTGATATCAGATACCCCTAGAAACCTGCGGTAAACTTTTAACCGTCATTTAACCATCATCTCCTCTCGCGCTCAGTTTGACGCCATGTAACAACAGCTTTCTTGGGATCTTTGGGCAGGATGGACACACACGTTGTAGTGAACAGCCCTAACTACAGAGGAGCACCTCCACCCCTCCAGAATCCTGATTTCACCTCGGGGAGTCCTCCACTCGGGTCAGGATCAGTCCACTTCGCCAAGCCGCCAGTATCAAACCAAAGGGGAAATACAAGGTAACATTCCAGGAAGACAGAAACATAAAAATCTTAAAATATTTGAGGTGGAAACAACTAAGTATTGTAGCTAGGAATCCTGGGTGTTTTCTGTTCGAAAGAAGGTTCCAAGGTAATAACTTGTGTTAGGAGAGCAGCACAAGCATAGTGGAACAGACAGACAGGGACCAGCAGCAGATAGGAGAGCAGGGCTGGGATTCACTCATCTGGGAGCTGGGA